>NW_015547716.1:589692-591418 GCF_001515605.1 Sinocyclocheilus anshuiensis
TTTATAAGCCATATGATAATGCCATATCATATGATAAGCCATGTTTTTCTACAGTGTATAGAAGTGTACTGGAGTTTTTTTTTTAATAGCATTTTATTTTGCAAAAAAAACAAACTCATGTGCCAAGCTATTGGAACCGCTCCCGCCCCTCCCCCCAAACCCTATGTCACATCCCGACACACTGATGGTACTCAAAAAAATGTCCAAGGTTGGCAGGTCTGTTAGTTGATTACGGTTCTCCTAACCACAGAATACAACGTTTGACATTTTCAGTGTGAAATCGTCATTTTATTTCCGTGATGAAGCAATGGTCCAGTGTGTTCTAGACTCACCTGAGGAACACATGTGTTTGTGGTTTGGCTGCAGGTTCTGCAGGGCCTCGATTACCTTCACAGTAAGTGTAAGATCATCCACACAGACATCAAACCGGAGAACATCCTCATGTGTGTGGACGAGGCTTTCGTGCGCAGGATGGCGGTGGAGGCCACCGAGTGGCAGAAAGCTGGAGCGCCGCCGCCGTCTGGATCCGCTGGTATTCTGTCGTTCTGATTCGTGAATGATGATGAATGTGCTTGGTGATGTTCTGACAGTGTTTCTCTATGTTTGTTCGCAGTCAGCACGGCTCCTCTACTCCAACAGGTCAGTGAAGCCGTCATTCTCACACACACATGCAGCTGTTTTACTGAAGAAAGCAGACAAATGACCACCATCTTCAACACATCAAAACCTCTAGTTTGCTGTATAGTTGTACATTACATACAAGCAGGGGCGTCTGACAGGGTAATAGTGGAACTGAGTTACAGGGGCCCTTGGCGAGGGAGTGCCATAATGATAGACTGATTATTATTATTAATATGATTGATGAGGTGTTGTGTTGTGAGGGGCCCACCCCCTTGGTTGTGTGACTGGGGCCCAACATTTGGTGCTACGCCCCTGCATACAAGAACATACAACTCTGATCTGTAGATATTTGTGATGCACATCGGTTTTTACAAAACTGAACCAAGCCGCCTTAGAAAGTGAGTTTTGATGATTAAGAGAGCATGTCGTGTGATCCGCAGTGTTATTTAGAACAGCCAGCGGCGTGTAGGAACTGTTGTAGCTGCGCTGGATAGTGACTCCGCCGCCGAGCAAACGATCAGAATTCATCTGCTGAAGTACGAGAGAACGAGTGCATGAAGCGTGTTTGTCTGAGTTGTCTGCTGTGGTTTGGCGCCTCCTGCAGGTGGGGAAGATCTCCAAAAATAAAAAGAAGAAGCTGAAGAAGAAGCAGAAGCGGCAGGCGGAGCTGCTGGAGAGACGCATGCTGGAGATCGAAGCTCTGGAGCGAGAGGCGGAGAAGCAGAGAGCCGGCGGAGCGTCAGACGCCGCACACGGTCCCAGCCTGGCTCTGGCCGACAGCGAGGAAGATGAAGAGGATGATGAGGATGCAGATGAGGACGAGGAGGCCGAGGGAGAGAAGGAGCGGCCCGTCAGACTCACCAACCACACATGTGAGTTCAGTCCAGACGTCATCTTTTATTAAAAAAAATAGGTGTTGATGAAAGTGATCCCTTGGTTTTAGGAATAGTGTGTCAATAATGCAAAAGGACAATAGTAAACATTCAATTATCAGTTAAAGGCAGTTCATCATTGAATTCAGTGATGTCATCATCCAGCTCAGTTCAGTTTAAATAGTCTCTGTGCAATCAAGTCAACGATATCGCTGGAAATGAAGTGTCCCCAA
>NW_015547716.1:591711-594986 GCF_001515605.1 Sinocyclocheilus anshuiensis
ACTCCATCGGTGACAGAATGGAGAAAAAACCTTGGGAGAAACCAGGCTCAGTCGGGGGCCAGTTCTCCTCTGACCAGACGAAACCAGCAGTTCAGTTCCAGGCTGCAGCAAAGTCTCATTGTGCAGAGGACTCAACTGGCTCCTGTGGTCTTGTCCCGGTGGCCGTCTGAGACAAAGTCTTCACTGGGGATCTGTCTCTGGGGCTCATCTAGTTGTCCTGGTCTCTGCTGACATTCAGGGCTGTCGAATGTCTTTGTATATTTGTAGTTCTTTGCAATAATGAAGACAACATAAAGTTTGGTTGTGTATTGTTTTTTGAGTTGATGGGTGTCTAAAATGTTTCCTCATAGATATGTCTCTGTCTCTCAGGTGCGGAGCCGGATCAGGATCAGGATCAGGATCAGGATCAGCAAGAAATAGAGGAGAACGAGGAAGGTTGTGACATCCTTCCCACCGCCGACTGTCCTGCTGAAGACGAGTCACACAGGCGCACACACACTCCACCCGAGCGACAGGACACTCCTGAGAACGAGGACAAGTGTGGAAACTCAAAAGAACAAGAGCAGGATGGAAATGAAGACGTGAGAGAGGAAGAGGAAAAGGAGGATACAACAGAGGAAGAGGAAACGGAAGCCACACCCTCACAGAGCGCCGAGGACGAGCCGAAGACACACAAGTGTCCAAACGAGGAAGAAGCAGATCCACCTAAAGAGATGATAGAGAGACAAGAAGACGAAGAGGAGGAGGAGGAGGAATATGAAGATGAAGAATATGATGAGGAAGAGGCAGAGGATGAAGGCCAGGAACCGTCCAGCAAGGACCACAACAACACCTGTAAAACGAACGGTCACGTGATCATGTGTGCGCAGGAGCGTCTGTCCTCGCCTCTGCTCTGCCCTCTGGTGGAGTCTGAGATCAGCACGACCGACCGCGATGCTTCCGACACCTCGTACGAACTTTTCAACGGAGAGACCGTGCTGACGAATGGAGCGCGGCACCGCGGCACCACGCCACGCTTCCCCGAGCTTCCTCTGGATCCCCAACAGGATGACTGCGAGCACGACGAGGCCCAGGCGCGCAACACCGACCGCAGCCGAACAGTGTCCTCGTCCAGCACCGGAGACACGCCCAAAGGTCAGACACGCTTCATACATGCATACATACATGACTGCTGTTTCCTTGAGCAGGTTAATAAGTTCTCTGTGCATCTGACTGTCTGTCCGTCTGCAGCGAGGGTCAGAGCGACCGATCTGCTGGTGAATCCTCTGGATCCGAGGAACGCAGACGTTCTGAGAGTCAAAATCGCTGATCTGGGCAATGCATGCTGGGTGGTAAGATGTCCTACAGAACACTTCGACTGTCCATATGATTGTAAATACCTGTGTAAGGCTGAACGTGAGCTGTGTGATCAATGCGTTTCCAGCACAAGCACTTCACGGAGGACATCCAGACGCGGCAGTACCGCTCCATCGAGGTGCTGATCGGAGCGGGATACAGCACTCCCGCTGATATATGGAGCACGGCCTGCATGGTGAGCATCCGACCGTCACGCGTCTGCTGCCTCTGCGTCTGTCACTGAGTTTGATCTGTCTGTCGTCCACAGGCGTTTGAGTTGGCCACTGGGGACTATCTGTTTGAGCCGCACTCTGGTGAAGACTACTCCCGTGATGAAGGTACTGCTCAGCCGCCTGCGTTACGAACCTAATGCTCAGAAATGGTGTCGAGCTCATACTGCACACCGTAAACCGCTGTCTTCAACATGTTTGCCATGGCCCTTGATTTTCTACAAACAAACAGCTTTTTTATGGCTAGGGATAGGGTTAATCAGACAATATCACGATTGATTTTACATCACTACATGTTCACTGCTCTCGAATCCATGAACTAGACTGACTGGATTCAGTACTCCTTTAACAAGAGAATCAACAAGAATTCTGTGATCAGCGTGATTTTTGAACATTATATTGACTCATTTTATTTTTTAAACTTGGATTAAAATGGCAAAATATTTACTGGATTGTCAGTTCAACACTGATGTGAAGCAAAGACCAGCTGACTGGACATGATCCCACTAATCATACGACTACTTCATAAATCAGTAAATGGACATGAGATATTGATTTTATTATGTGTAGGAAGAGAAAGTAGCACTGAGACAACGATCAATTATACAGTTCATTAGAGTCATTAGAGCACAGAATGACACAAGTGACCAATCAGAATCAAGTATTTCAGGCCCTTTCTGAACTACACACACAACATGACGAGATCATGCTTAAAATCGACACATGTGCAGTACGCTAATATGCCATTCTGAACACATCCGCTTCTGTCATTCACTCTGTCATCTTGATTCTGTCCTTCACTGTCACTCAGGATGAAGCTGAAAGCTTAGCGTAACTGTTAGCATTCAGATGTCAGATCGTGTTTAGTGTTTTTAGCTGATACTAAACTTCCGCTTTCTCCCTTCTGATCCCTTCCTCCGTATTTTCCTGTCACGCTTCCCTCTTCCCCTCCTCTTCCTCTCTCTCTCCTGTAGATCATATAGCTCACATCATAGAGCTTCTTGGCTGCATTCCTCGACAATTTGCTCTTTCTGGAAAATATTCCCGGGAATTCTTCAACCGGAGAGGTAGTGTTAAAGGCAGAGGGAGGACGGACGTGAGCACACACACACACACACACAGACTGCAGCTTTATGGCTTGGTGTTAGAGGGGTCATGAATTGCATTTTCACTTTTTTACATTGAGTTTTTTCACCAATTTTCAAAATATATGAAAATTATTATTTTTCATCCTCATTTTCACATTTCATTGGGCATCATCTCTATAAGAAACGACAGCAATCGTCAAAATGCCGGGCTCTGCTGTAGGTTTCAATACAATATATTGAGAAAAACCAGCCACATAATTAAGAAAAAAGACAAAAACATGCTTGTTCACTTGCTGTTAGAAGGATAAGCTCAGTTCTTAGAGGTGCGGCTTGTGCTGAGGCATGAAACTTGCAGCGTGTTTTTATTGTAGAATAACGTCTTATATGTGCAAATATCAAGGGCATTTTGATTTTCCATTTCATGACCTCTTTAATGACAGTCGGCCCTGCAGGTCTAATCTGAATCAGGCTGGTTTCACCCGGACATCAGACCTGTGTGTGTGTGTGTGAGCGTCCGTCCTCCTGCACCGCTGCATGAATAACTCATGTTGTATGTGTGTGTGTGTGTGTGTGTGTGTGTGTGTGTGTGTGTGTGTGTGTGTTCGGGGGACAGACCACATCG
>NW_015547716.1:595583-597337 GCF_001515605.1 Sinocyclocheilus anshuiensis
TGTGTGTGTGTGTGTGAGCGTCCGTCCTCCTGCACCACTGCATGAATAACTCGTGTTGTGTTGTGTTGTGTTGTGTTGTGTGTGTGTGTGTGTTCGGGGGTCAGACCACATCGCTCTGATTATGGAGTTACTGGGAAAAATCCCCCGCAAGATCATCGCAGCTGGAAAATACAGCCGTGAGTTCTTCTCAAAGAAAGGTAACACTCGCAGTCTGGCGTCTGGCTCTGCCGTTGAGGAGCTTTCATTCACTTTGTCAAATGGTTTGGCTCCGAGGTCTGCTTTCTTCCGTTCTGTCATCAGATACAATAGAATAAATGATACCGGATTGGCCGATTTAGATCACTCAAATATATCGCACAATTAGGGCTGTCACAATTAGGACTGCAAAACGATTAATCGTGATTAATCGCATTCAAAATAAAAGTTTGTTTACATACTATGTGTGTGTACTGCGCATATTTATTATGTATACTGTATATAAATACACACACCTGTATGTATGTATATACTATATATGTGTGTGTGTGTAAAAATATTTGTATGTATATATATTTGTACTTGTATATAATATAAATATTTTATAGGGCTGCCCCCTAATAGTCGACTAACTGTTAGTCAACCAGAAGAGACTTGGTAGACCAAAATTTAATTAGTCCCTTAGTCGCAGAAAAAAATTCCACAGGAAGTGGTGAAGTCATGCAGTCCGTGACGGACAGATAGTTAACGGCTGGTCGATGTTGTAATACAGTCGGGCAGGACATCCAAACGCTCGCCTATCATTCATTGAGCTCAAATATGGCTTTTCATCTGAAAGATGTATGTAGTAGTAGCAACTTTACATGGCCGCTCAATCTAATGTTAAGCTAGTGCTCTATTCCAGTGATTGTGCGGAGTGTGGAAGCTGAACAGTAGCATGATGGAGGCGCCGGTGCGCTCACCTGCTCTTAAAATACTCTCTCATTTCTGTTCACAAAGATAAGAGTAATAATGCTTCAAATGAACGACTACTAGTCGACCAGAAAAATCTTTAGTCGAGGGCAGCCCTAATATTTTATATATAAATCTAACATATTTTTCCTTAATATATACTGTATGTGTGTTTTTATATATACATAATAAATATACACAGTACACACACATATAGTATGTAAACAAACTTTTATTTTGAATGTGATTTTGCAGCCCTAGTCACAATCACTGACACGTTTAAGCCACAGAAACACGACTGATATCATCCAGTCACCATTCTCTGTGATTCATTCTCCCTCTTTAGCTGGTTCTTTAGGTCAGTAACATGAACGACTAATGAGCATCTGTGAGAATCTCCCGCCATTATTGGAGAGTAAACTGTAATCGCTGCTAGCGATGAGCTAACAGCACTGAAAGTGACTACAGCGGCGCTTAGCTAACTGGTTATATTTTGAGGCACTGGGCCTCCCTCTGACACAACGTTCATGGAGTCATTTCCAATGCTCAGTCTGACCTGATACAAGTGATCACAATTCCCAGCAGTTTTTGATTGTTTACTTTACACAAGTAAACAATCAGTAACTCAAAGTGAATTACAAGCAGTAATAGTGTGGGCGGGTCTTGCATTAAACAGTAATAGTGTGTCTTGCATTAATAATGTGGGCGGGTCTTACAGTGATCGTGTGGGTGGGTCTTACATTAATAATGTGGGTTAGTCATACAGTAATAATGTGGGTGGGTCTTACAGTGATCGTGTGGGTGGGTCTTACATTAATAATGTGGGT
>NW_015547716.1:598347-599901 GCF_001515605.1 Sinocyclocheilus anshuiensis
TGTGTGAGTCATACAGTAATAGTGTGTCTTGCATTAATAATGTGGGTGAGTCATACAGTAATAGTGTGGGCAGGTCTTACAGTGATAGTGTGGGTGGGTGTTGCAGTAATAGTGTGGGTGAGTCATACAGTAATAGTGTGTCTTGCATTAATAATGTGGGTGAGTCATACAGTAATAGTGTATCTTGCATTAATAATGTGGGGGGTCTTACTATAATAGTGTGGGCGGGTCTTACAGTGATCGTGTGGGTGGGTCTTGCAGTAATAATGTGGGTGAGTCATACAGTAATAATGTGTCTTGCATTAATAATGTGGGTGAGTCATACAGTAATAGTGTGGGTGAGTCATACAGTAATAGTGTGTCTTGCATTAATAATGTGGGTGAGTCATACAGTAATAGTGTGGGCAGGTCTTACAGTGATAGTGTGGGTGGGTGTTGCAGTAATAATGTGGGCATGTCTTGCATTAATAATGTGGGCGGGTCTTACAGTAATGGTATAGTAATAGTGTGGGTAGGTATTACAGTAATAATATGGGCGGGCCTTTCAGTAATAGTGTGGGCGGGTATTACAGTAATAGTGTGGGCGGGTCTTACTGTAATAGCGTGGGCGGGTCTTGCAGTAATAGTGTGGGCGGGTCTTACAGTAATAGTGTGGGCGGGTCTTACAGTAATAGTGTGGGCGGGTCTTACAGTAATAGTGTGGGCGGGTCTTACAGTAATAGTGTGGGCGGGTCTTACAGTAATAGTGTGGGCGGGTCTTACAGTAATAGTGTGGGCGGGTCTTACAGTAATAGTGTGGGCGGGTCTTACAGTAATAGTGTGGGCGGGTCTTACAGTAATAGTGTGGGCGGGTCTTACAGTAATAGTGTGGGCGGGTCTTACAGTAATAGTGTGG
Organism: Sinocyclocheilus anshuiensis; assembly: GCF_001515605.1. Lineage (NCBI taxonomy): Eukaryota > Metazoa > Chordata > Actinopteri > Cypriniformes > Cyprinidae > Sinocyclocheilus > Sinocyclocheilus anshuiensis. The sequence goes on from NW_015547716.1 coordinate 599,243, forward strand.
GCGGGTCTTACAGTAATAGTGTGGGCGGGTCTTACAGTAATAGTGTGGGCGGGTCTTACAGTAATAGTGTGGGCGGGTCTTGCAGTAATAGTGTGGGTGAGTCATACAGTAATAGTGTGTCTTGCATTAATAATGTGGGCGGGTCTTACAGTAATGGTATAGTAATAGTGTGGGTAGGTATTGCATTAATAATATGGGCGGGCCTTTCAGTAATAGTGTGGGCGGGTCTTACAGTAATAGTGTGGGCGGCCCCTACAGTAATGATGTAGGCGTCTCTTACAGTAATAATGTGAGCGTGTCTTACAGTAATGGTATAGTACTCACTTACACTCACACAAACACACACTCACTCACAAACACTCACACTCACACACATACTCACAAACACTCACACTCACGCACTCACACACACAAGGTTTATTCACCATCTTCCTCAGCCTCATTGAACTGAACTGACACATTTTACACGCCGAAAACAGAAAGAGATCATTTCACTTTATCTGACAGATAAAAGCAAAACAAATATTTATAAATTCACACAGATTACATTTGTGAGTGATCATTCATCTCAATGACTGCGAGTATGAGAGTCACTGACACCGCTGTGTGTGTGTGTGTGTGTGTGTGTGTGTGTGTGTGTGTGAGTGAGAGAGAGAGTG
>NW_015547716.1:599943-606442 GCF_001515605.1 Sinocyclocheilus anshuiensis
GAGTGTGTGTGTGTGTGTGTGTGGGAGAGAGAGAGTGTGTGTGTCTGTGTGTGTGTCTGTCTGAGTGAGTGTGTGAGTGAGTGAGTAAGTGAGTGTGTGTGTGTGTGTGAGTGTCTGTGTCTGTGTGTGAGTCTGTGTCTGTGTCTGTGTCTGTGAGTGTGTGCGTGTGCGTGTGCGCGTGTGTGTGTGTGTGTGTGTGTGTGTGTGGGAGAGTGTGTGTGTGTGTGAGCAACACAAACTGCTAGCTGGTGTTTCTGACAGGAAGCCCACCCGAGTCCCTCTGCATGAAGCCCCGCATCTTTCGCCCCACCATCCAATCAGATTCTGCAATGGAGCTGTTTACAAACCTCATCTCTCTCTGTCACACACACACACACACACACACTGCCCTGGGAAATATGAATCCAGAAGACAAAGAGACGCTTGGGTTTGTGGCGCCGTTGACTGTTTCCCGTCTGGATTAATGTTTTGATTCCTGCCTCTGGCGGCGCTCTGCTCTTTCTCCGGCAGGACGGCCGTCGCGCTCCGGGGCTGCACTTGTGTTCAGGGAAACGTACCGATGTTCAGAGAACCAGCAAACTGTCCAAAAACTCGCAACTGCTTGAGCGCAAGATAAACACGCGGTCGTCATGGAGACGTGCCGCAGCCGTTTCTGTGGCCACACGCTGCTCGAAATACATCTTCATCATCGTCATCGTCACAGTTAGTCCAGTTGCTTATTTTCGCAATAAAAGTAGATGGTGAAATATTTTTAAACATATTTAAATTAATTTAAAAGAAAAGCAGTTCTCTGATGTTGTGACAGTGACAGAGTTTAGTCGTAACAAGGTGATTGTGTTTCGTCTATTCTGAAATGTTTTATTTCCTTTGTTTTGGTTTTTGTTCAGTTGTCTCCTCCTTCATGGCATTGCCTCGTGCTGCTCTGAGGACTGGTGCGACAGTCATGGATTTTACTGAAGATTTTTGCAATAATATCGATTACGATGATGAACTTTTGCACCGGAAGCTCCTGATGTGTCTCGCGCTGACTGTTCTTCCCAGCTCCACAACTGCGTTCTTGTTTTTCATCGACAGATTTAATAAAGTTGTAAATTAAAGGATCACATTGCCTGAACATTTCCACCGTTCTTGCTCTGCATGCGAGTGCATTTATGATGAGCAGTGCTCCAGCTCTGTCGGTTAGTTAGTGTCGTGTTTAACGCGTGAGTAAAAGGCACACAAACATCCTTGGACTCCTTTATTCTCTGACTCCACGATGCCCCCTCGTGGCCGGAAACAGTATTAGGAATCAAAACATGTCAAATACTGTCATGTAGTTTCACTCCTAGATTATCCCACAGTTAGTAGTCAGTACTGTTCCTGTACTGCTATGCTCTGCAAGTACACTGCGCTGGTGATGAAGAATATCACATACAGTTCAGCATCATCCACTCAATCTGACGAACCTTTGCCTTCATTCTCTGTAATGTGAACAGCTTTTGAGTTTCTTCCTTGAAAGATTTCAATATATTGTTATATTTCAAACTTAAAGGGGTCATATGATGCGATTTCAAGTGTTCCTTTCTCTTTGGAGTGTTACAAGCTCTTGGTGCATAAAGAAGATCTGTAAAGTTGCAAAGCACCTCGCTTTTTCAGACCGATGAGCTTTGTAAAAATCGACGCGTTTCAAAAAGGCGGGGCATCGAGGAGAAACAATAATGTACAGTATGTGGAAAATAATGTGTTTTTTTTTTACTTTAAATCGCATAAACACATTTCATTACACCAAATACACAAAATAATGTTCTTTTTAGCAACATCATATGACCCCTTTAAATTGTTGTCTAATGGTGGCAGAAGTCATCTTGTAAGAACAGAAACGTAAGAGTTGTGTAAAGTGTGTTAACTTCAGCTCTGCAGGGTTTCTTATCAAACACACCTGCAGCAGGTAAAGCAGGAGAGAGTCTGGTGAAGCTGCATCTACAGGAAACCTGGTAAGAGATTTACATGATGGACTGAATTCAGAACAGCATAAATCTGAACACATGACTGTCTTTAAGTGTTTGTTTGCTTGTTTAATCACGTTAATTCAACAGATGGAGGCTTCTCTACTGTTACCGCATCTTCAGACATGAAATTTAAGACTCTTTATATTTTTTTAAATATATATTTCTCTGTGATCTGCTTTCAGATGACTGCTGCGAGTCTGAATAACCAGCTCATCATGAGCCTCAAGCATAAAGACTGAACAGAAACGATTGGGACAAAAGAGTTTTTACTTCTCTTTTATTCAGTTATTTACATGAAAACACATAATATTTAGCAGGTCAGCTTTATTTCTGTAGCGCTTTAATAGAGATAATTTCAGAGCAGATTCACAGAGATAAACAGGAATATGATAGAATCAATGATGCAAATGTCATCGAATATGAGGCAAATTCCGCTTAAAAACTCTCTCATTATTATTGTTGTTGTTCATTTGCCTCACATATGACTTGATTCATGAAATATTATCAGAGAAAATGATTCTCAGGTCGGTATACGTCAATCCCATTGACACATAAGGATCATCATCAGTAATATTTTTCCAGTAAAAGGCTCTAGTCATGGGCATTATTTCGGAAGCGAGGGGGGCAGAAATGTCAAATGTAATATGTAAATATAAATCCGTCAATCTCGTTCCAGCTCAACCAATAGCGAGAGTTTGGGGCATGGTAGTGCTATTGGATCTTAGCGCTGCTCGACACTATCGACCACAACATTCTTTTGAATAGACTAGAAAACTTTGTTGGCATTAGTGGAAGTGCATTAGCATGGTTCAAATCGTACTTATCTGACCGCCATCAATTCATAGCAGTGAATGAAGAGGTATCATATCGATCACAAGTGCAGTATGTACCTCAAGGCTCAGTACTAGGACCGTTGCTTTTCATGCTTTACATGTTACCCTTGGGAGATACCATCAGGAAACACGGTGTTAGCTTTCACTGTTATGCTGATGATACTCAGCTCTATATTTCTTCGCGGCCCGGCGAAACATACCAATTTGAAAAACTAGCGGAATGCATAGTTGATAAAACACTGGATGATGAGTAATTTCTTACTGCTAAATTCTGAAAAAACAGAGGTGTTAATAATAGGACCTAAAAACTCTGCATGTAATAACACTCTCTAAGACTCGATGGCTGCTCTGTCAATTCTTCGTCATCAGTTAGAAACCTAGGTGTGCTATTTGATAGCAATCTTTCGTTAGAAAGCCACGTTTCTAGCATTCGTAAAACTGCATTTTTCCATCTAAAAAATATATCTAAATTACGACCTATTCTCTCAACGTCAAATGCAGAAATGTTAATCCATGCGTTTATGACCTCAGATTATTGTAATGCTTTATTGGGTGGGTGTTCTGCACGCTTAATAAACAAACTCCAGCTGGTCCAAAATGCAGCAGCTAGAGTTCTTACTAGAACCAGGAAGTATGACCATATTAGCCCGGTTCTGTCAACACTGCACTGGCTCCATATTAAACATTGTATAGATTTCAAAATCTTGCTAATTACTTATAAAGCCCTGCATGGTTTAGCTCCTCAGTACTTGAGTGAACTGAACTGAGCTGGATGATGACACCACTGAATTCAATTATGAACGGTCTTTAACTGAAAATTGAGTGTTTATTATTGTCCTTTTGCATCATCGACACACTATTTCACCATTTAATACTGTAAACCTGCGTTGACACAATCTGTATTGTTAAAAGCGCTATATAAAGGTGACTTGGCCAAAAAAAAAAAGTTAAAACAGTCACACTAGCAGGATGCAACAATTCTCCAGAAGCTCATATTAAAGAGTGACAAAAATATTTTAAAGAAGTTGAGAGTTAGAACAAAAGATCTGAAGCATTAATATCCGTCTTATTTGCATTAACCCATCAATAAGCCTCAATAACATCCAAAAATGACATGTTTGAAATTGCATGAAAGAAATCAAACGGTTACAATTAGTCTGTGAAAGTTAATATTGAGAAATAAAGAGTTCACAACATCAGTGTTTGTTTTTCGCAAGTTTTATTAAGAGATATATTACAAATGTCTAGACGCCGCGAGGGGTCTTGAAGTTCATGCCGACAGGAGGCTGAGTCACCTGAAGATTGGACAGGTTGCCGAAGTCCTGACGGAGAGAGAAACAGTGTTAGCGAGGACAGAACGATCGACTGACGGAGGCAGAAGCGCTCATCAGTGTTTAAGATCATGAAAACAGAGAGTAGTGCTCAAACGAACAGCTCACACTGCTGGCCAGAAAACAAGCCGATGCAGTCCGGCGTTCAGTTTATATAATCAGAAGATTCTCTAACTCAGGGGTGTCCAGCCCTGTTCCTGGAGACCTAGCTTCCTGAATCCTGATCAAACACACCTGAAGCAGCTCACCAGGATCCTCAGGAGCGCTTGATAATTACAGACAGCTGTGCTTGATCAGGGCTGGAGCTGCACTCTGCAGGAACAGGGTTAGGCAGACCTGCTCTACATAAACCCAGAATCACCAGAGACGCTTTAGCAGGACTGAAGCCCACTGAGGGAGAGACTGACACTGATTCACTCTATATCATGCCTCGAGCATCACAATTACAATATGAATCATAATGCATCATGATTGCAGTATGTTGATTCCACTGAATCTCAGAAAGTTCTCTGCTTCACTGAAGTCATGTAATTAATAATGTAAGTCACTCAAAAATAGAGTGTTTCATTGTTAGCTCACGTCTAAGCCTCTAAACTCAAGGCAAAACCTGAACTGTCATATGAGCCGTTACATTGATAAATCAACTCCTCTAACCATGATTGAAGCATTAATGTAATCATTAGCTGCAGCAAAAACAAGCGTGTGTGAAAGATTCAGGGTTTGTCAGGAACAGGATCCAGCAAACACGGGAAAGTCTTTCACTTCCTCTTCCTGTTTTATCAATGACCTGGAGACGGTGGCTCCACAGTCACTTTCGACACAGGTTCATCAGACACAGGACTGAAGAGCGACTGAACGATTCTCACCAGAAGCTTGAGCATTTCCTTGGTGTCTGTGTCGACCTCGATGATCTCCTGGTCCAGAGCTGAGACCTGCAGAAACACAACAACATCATCATCATCAGAGAGCCGCAGTCCGAGGTCAAACATCAGATCAAACCACATCAAAACGTCACATGCACTCCTCTCAAACATCAGAACTGAGTTCACTTTAAGACTGTGTGAAAGATTCAGGGTTTGTGAGGAACAGAATCCAGCAAACACGGGAAAGACTTTCACTTGCTCTTCCTGTTCTATCAATGACCTGGAGACCAGTCACTCCACAGTCACTTTCGACACAGGTTCATCAGACCACAGAGAGAGAGACGGAGAGACACACAGAGAGAGAGAGAGACACACAGAGAGACGCACAGACAGACGGAGAGACACACAGAGAGACGGAGAGACACAGACAGACGGAGAGACACAGAGAGACATACAGACAGACGGAGAGACACAGAGAGACGGAGACACACAGAGTGATGGAGAGACGCACAGACAGACGGAGAGACACACAGAGAGACACAGACAGACGGAGAGACACACGGAGAGACGGAGACACAGAGTGATGGAGAGACGCACAGACAGACGGAGAGACACACAGAGTGATGGCGAGACACACAGACAGACGGAGAGACACACAGAGACGCACAGAGAGATGGAAAGACACACAGACAGACAGAGAGACACAGACAGACGGAGAGACACACAGAGAGACGGAGAGACACACATAGAGACATACAGACAGAGGGAGAGACACACGGAGAGACGGAGACACAGAGTGATGGAGAGACGCACAGACAGACGGAGAGACACACAGAGAGACGCACAGAGAGACGGAGAGACACAGACAGACGGAGAGACACACAGAGAGACGGAGAGACACACATAGAGACATACAGACAGACGGAGAGACACAGAGACGGAGAGACGGAGACACAGAGTGATGGAGAGACACACAGACGGAGAGACACACAGAGAGACGGAGAGACACACAGAGAGACATACAGACAGACGGAGAGACACACAGAGCGATGGAGAGATGCACAGACAGACGGAGGAGAGACACAGACAGACGGAGAGACACACAGAGAGACACACAGAGAGACACAGACAGACGGAGAGGCACACAGAGAGACGGAGAGACACACAGAGAGACAGACAGACGGAGAGACACACGAAGAGACGGAGACAGAGTGATGGAGAGACGCACAGACAGACGGAGAGACACAGAGAGACGCACAGAGATATGGAGAGACGCACATACAGACGGAGAGACGCACAGACGGAGAGATGCACAGAGAGACGTAGAGACACACAGACAGACGGAGAGACACACAGAGACGGAGAGACACACAGAGACGGAGAGACACACAGAGAGACGGAGAGACGCACAGAGAGACGGAGAGACACAGACAGACGGAGAGACACACAGAGACGGAGAGACACACAAGAGACGAAAAGACACA
>NW_015547716.1:607011-615322 GCF_001515605.1 Sinocyclocheilus anshuiensis
ACACAGAGACGGAGAGACGCACAGAGAGATGGAGAGACAGAGAGACGCACAGAGAGACGGAGAGACGCACTGAGAGACGCACAGAGAGACACACAGAGCGATGGAGAGACGCACAGAGACGCACAGACAGACGGAGAGACAGAGAGACGCACAGACGGAGAGATGCACAGAGCGATGGAGAGACACAGAGAGACGGAGAGACGCACAGAGAGATAGAGAGATGGAGAGACATGAGAGACGGAAAGACACAGAGAGACGGAGAGACGCACCGAGAGACACAGACAGACGGAGAGAGACACAGAGAGACGGAGAGACACAGACAGACAGAGAGATGGAGAGACGCAGAGAGAGACACACAGAGCGATGGAGAGACACAGAGATATGGAGAGACGCACAGACAGACGGAGAGACGCACAGAGAGACAGACGGAGAGACACACAGAGAGACACAGACAGACGGAGAGACACACGGAGAGACAGAGACACACAGAGTGATGGAGAGACGCACAGACAGACGGAGAGACACACAGAGAGACACAGACAGACGGAGAGACACACGGAGAGACGGAGACACACAGACTGATGGAGAGACGCACAGACAGACGGAGAGACACACAGAGAGACGCAGAGATATGGAGAGACGCACATACAGACGGAGAGACGCACAGACGGAGAGATGCACAGAGACGGAGAGACGCACAGAGAGATGGAGAGACACAGACAGACGGAGAGACACAGAGAGACGGAGAGACACACAGACAGACGGAGAGACACACAGAGACGGAGAGACACACAGAGACGGAAAGACACACAGAGAGACGGAGAGACGCACAGAGAGACGGAGAGACGCACAGACAGACGGAGAGACACACGGAGAGACACAGAGTGATGGAGAGACACAAATATGGAGAGACGCACAGAGATATGGAGAGACGCACAGACAGACGGAGAGACAGAGAGACGCACAGACGGAGAGATGCACAGAGCGATGGAGAGACAGAGACGGAGAGACATGAGAGACGGAAAGACACAGAGAGACGGAGAGACGCACCGAGAGACACAGACAGACGGAGAGACACACAGAGAGACGGAGAGACACAGACAGACAGAGAGACACACAGAGAGATGGAGAGACGCACAGAGAGACACAGAGCGATGGAGAGACACAGAGATATGGAGAGACGCACAGACAGACGGAGAGACGCACAGAGATATGGAGAGACGCACAGACAGACGGAGAGACAGAGAGACGCACAGACGGAGAGATGCACAGAGCGATGGAGAGACACAGAGACGGAGAGACGCACAGAGAGATGGAGAGACAGAGAGACGCACAGAGAGACGGAGAGACGCACTGAGAGACGCACAGAGAGACACACAGAGCGATGGAGAGACGCACAGAGACGCACAGACAGACGGAGAGACGCACCGAGAGACACAGACAGACGGAGAGACACACAGAGAGACGGAGAGACACAGACAGACGGAGAGACAGAGAGACACACAGAGCGATGGAGAGACGCACAGACGGAGAGACACACAGAGAGACGCACAGACAGACGGAGAGATGCACAGACGGAGAGATGCACAGAGAGACGGAGAGACACACAGCGAGATGGAGACACAGAGAGACACACAGACAGACGGAGAGACGCACAGAGAGACGGAGAGACACAGAGAGACGCACAGACGGAGAGATGCACAGAGATGGAGAGACACAGAGAGACGGAGAGACACACAGAGACGGAGAGACGCACAGAGAGACGGAGAGACGCACCAAGAGACACAGACAGACGGAGAGACACACAGAGACGGAGAGACACAGACAGACAGAGAGACACAGAGAGATGGAGAGACGCACAGAGAGACACAGAGCGATGGAGAGACACACAGAGATATGGAGAGACGCACAGACAGACGGAGAGACGCACAGAGATATGGAGAGACACACAGACAGACGGAGAGACACACAAAGAGACGCACAGACGGAGAGATGCACAGAGCGATGTCGAGACACAGAGAGACGGAGAGACGCACAGAGAGATGGAGAGACCGAGAGACGCACAGAGAGACGGACACAGAGAGACGCACTGAGAGACGCACAGAGAGACTGAGAGACAGAGAGACACAGCGATGGAGAGACGCACAGAGAGACTGAGAGACGCAGAGACGCACAGAGAGACAGACAGAGAGAGACGCACACAGAGACACACAGAGAGACGCACAGACAGATGGAGAGACACACAGAGAGACGGAGAGACGCACCTCGGGCACGTAGTTGTCTCTGCGCTCTCGCTCCTCCTCCTGCAGCTTGATGGAGATTCCTCTGACTGGACCTCTCTGGATGCGCTTCATCAGGTGTGTGACGTACCTGCAGAGAAACACTCGTCATTCACACTCCGCTTTACACTAGCTGTGCTTTCACTGAAACACATGTGTGTCCCTGCAGCACAAAAGCAGTCATAAGCAGCACAGGTATATTTGTAGCAATAGCCAACAATACATTGTATGGGTCAAAATTATCCATTTTTTTTTATGCCAAAAATCATTAGGATATTAAGTAAAGATCATGTTCCATGAAGATATTTTGTAAATTTCCTACCGTAAATATATCAAAACTTAATTTTTGATTAGTAATATGCATTGCTAAGAACTTCATTTGGACAACTTTAAAGATGATTTTCTCAATATTTAGATGTTTTTGCACCCTCAGATTCCAGATTTTCAAATAGTTGTATCTCAGCCAAATATTGTCCTATCCTAACAAACCATACATCAATGGAAAGATTATTTATTCAGCGTTCAGATGAAGTATAAATCTCAATGTCAAAAAATTGACCCTTATGACTGGTTTTATGGTCCAGGGTCACACATCACTGACGGACACAGCGAGGGGTCATTAGCCAGTGCTCCGTTAACAATATCCGTTTCTCTGCTTTAATCAAGCTTCGTTATGATGAAATAGGGCTGCACGATTATTCCCTTGAAATTGTAATTGCGATTATTAATTATGATTATCACAATTTACACTGAATGATGTGTGGATATTTGTGGCGGTCAATGTGGATATTGTGGATGAGTTCTTCTGTGTCATCACGTTCTATTAGTTCTACAGCTTCAGTTTCGGAGCTTTCACGCTTAGTAACACATACAGCTGTTCCCTCACCACAGTGCAACAGTGAAAAGGGCCCCGTTTCAAACAGTGTTGCGTTCCGAACGTTGTTTAAGCGACATACACAGGTATTGCGGTATTTTAAAAATTCATATCATAACAAAAATAAACACCGGTATTCGGTATGAACCGGTATACCGCGCAGCACTAGTTTATACCATTGTTTGATGCAACTGCGTGCCGTATTTTTATATGAAAGTAAACAAGCTGAAAACTCTAACTGAAAAACCTTTAGTGCTTTTCTATAGTACTAAGCCTCAAATGTCAACTATACATCGGATTGGGTTCTTCTTTAAATTATAAAAAAGTAAAAATATGAATGGTATTATAATGTTATACTAAAATTAAAATAATGGGAAAAACCCTTAAGATAACATGTAGAAAGAAAAAAACGCATCTTAAGCACGCAGAACACCACAAGTGGACTTTGAACGATTAATTGCCGCTTTGAATGATTACGCAATTGTGGCATCCGTAATTGTAATCGCAATTAGAAATTCAATTAATTGTGCAGCCCTATGATGAACACAGATTTATTGATAAAAAATATTTGTAGCATGTCTCCATGATTGCAATAAGCTTTGCTATTTTAAATAAGAAACAAAGCCTCAATTGTCAATTTAATCACTAAATACAATCAATTAACATTGTTTTGTTGCTCTTTAATGTGGCGTGAGATATTCATAACGTCACATTTACCTCCGGAAGGACATTCTGTGTCCATAAACTCATTAGTCAAGTAGAAAAACAACTAGACGAGCATTCTGCTAAAATATGCACTCTATTACATTCACTGCATCTTTACGTAACCCGTCCTTCAATATTTAATGCCTGAATAAATCCGTCTAAAGTTAGTTATTACAGCCACTGTTTACATGTTTATGCTTCAACAAGACACTGGAGCAGAAACAGAGTTCATATGAAAACTGCCGTGTGTGCAGTTTAACCGTTTACATGCAGCTGAGCTTTTATTTGCGTATTATTCAATTAGATGAATCAGATCGTTTTTCAGTTTCATCTAAACACAGACATTCAGCTGGGTTTCAGTAAAAGCGTGTGAAAGATTGAGGGTTTGTGAGGAACAGGATCCAGCAAACACTTCCTCTTCCTGTTTTATCAACGACCTGCAGACGGTGGCTCCACAGGTTCATCAGACACAGGACTGACGATTTAATTAGATGTGATATAAGCCTGACTGACTCGCTGAGATCAGAGGCCAAAGACAGTCACTGCTCGTTAACACTAACGACGATGACTGATGAACTTTAGAGAGCTGATCTGAGAGCTGTACTGGGTTTATGAAGGAGCACGGAAGACTTTAAGAACAAGTAAAGAAAACTTCAACAGAATGCAATACGTCAGTATGGTCTCTAAATGTAACCGTCGTGTATTACTGACACTTCAGACTTCCAGCAGATCGCCATCGCGTCTCACTTCAGTTTACAGAAGCTTGAATACCTCTGCTCACAAACACTAGACACTTCTGATCACACTGCGTCTCTGAAGAGCCTTACATCTAGATGCATTTACTGGAGAACAAACACGAACTCATGCATGTTCCACGAGAAACTGATCAAAATGAAGCGAGTTTATGATTAAAACAAGAACAAATATCTGCCGGTGTGCTCTGAAAAATCAACTCCATTCAAAGGAAACAAGTTTTCATCCCTCACTGACAGATATTTGCTGTATCTGATGTGTCCGAGCGCATCTAAGAGACGGAGCCCCTCCGCGAGACTGAAACGCTTCAGACGGACTCCAGCTCATCTCTATGGAGCGCTGCCGTGTCCCAGCATGCAGTGCGGCGCGGCGGCTCACCCGGCGATCTTGTTGCGCAGCTTCTTGCTGGGGATGATGGCGATCTCCTCGCACACGCGCTTGTTGGTGTGGAAGTCGTTGCCCAGCCGGGTGTAGTACTTCTCGATGATGACCCGAGCGGCCTTCTTCACCGTCTTGGTCCTGACGCGGCCCTGCGGACAAACACAGCCCATAAACACACATGTAACAGCTCAGAACCGCCAGTCATACACACATAACAGCAGCAGAGCGAGAGTAAGCCCCTCTCACACCAATAACAACTTCTAACAATCTTTCTCAATATTGCAGAACTACAACGATAAAGTCGCACGATCTTGTCCAGCTGATGAACGATAAACACTGACAGCCAATCAGAAGCCACCCTGCGGTCACGAGCTGGACAATTTAAAGCGACAGGATAACCAGACGCTAATATCGTTATCTTTAGCTTTCGCGCTTGTGTGAACGGGGCTTTAATGCTAGTGCCTGCTAGCTGCGGTGCATTATGGGCCGAGCAGAAGCGCTCTACAGACCTGAGCCGGTCAGATCCTCAGTATCTGATCAGGTGTATCGATTAACACGCGTTACTGTGAAGCACACTCGGTGTGAGAGTATTACTGTGAGCGGAGCGGCTCGCTCTTTCATCGCGTTTGAATCTGTCGCGTCATACTCACACACAAGCGCGCCAAACAAACCCCGCGTCACACTCCTCTGTCTGCGTTCATGAACCGAGCGGCGAAAGAGCAGGATTACAGCAGATTATCAGGAGTCAAACAATCGGATACCCACCATGATGATCCGGAGAGCGGAAGAGAAAGAAAAAGAGCCCGACCGGAAGCCGACAGAGCCGCGCGAGCGCCACGCACTGACCCCCAGCGGCGGAGGAGCGACACTGCAGCTGCTCTTCTTCAGATCACATACAGGTGCATCTCAATAAATTAGAATGTCGTGGAAAAGTTCAGCTCCACAGCTGCACTAATACCGCAGTAAACACAGGTCTGCTCCCAGAAGAATCATGTTGATAGCACACTCTGACCTTGCTATTTCAGAAGAAAGACTTCTGTATAGATATATTTCTGCAATGCAGTATAAAACTATAACTGTCATTAATCTGAGTTTTATGTGCATCTCTCAAATTTAGTTTAGGTACATTTCTCTGATTATACTGCCAAATCTAATATAGAAATATATTTTAAAAAAAGACTTATGTACAAAGATATCAAATTAGCCCTTTTATTTGCCATTATTACAGAAGTGAAAATAAGTTTTCCCTCGTGCAGATGTGAGACTTCATTGAAAACACGGAACACGATTCAGCAATAAATCAATCCAGCAAAGAAACGCTTTTCGTCAGTGGTGTCCGGTGTTTCGCACAAAAACAGATATTTGTGCAGATATAAATGCATTCTGAGTGAATAGCTTTCACATGAGAGTGATTTAATGCAAGCTAATGTCAGCATGAACCCTTCACAGAACTGAAGACACGCAGAAGAAGAGAGTGCAGACGAACAGCATTCATCAGCTTGTGTTCCAGCAGTCAGTGCACATCCAGCTATCTGAAACTGGGGCTTTCATCCGTCACACGCGGATGGAAACGTGTTTAATGGTAATGTAAGAATTAAGACGTCAATTCCAGTTTCTGGTCAGAATTAAACAAATAAAGCGCCTTTAATAAAGTGTGCTTGTCATGATGAAACACTGATTAATAAGCAAAAACAAATCCTTTGTGTTGAGCTCAATTCAGTTTGACAGCTGCTGGAGTTTATTTTAACAAACACCTAACGTTCATTTTATTTTATGCAAGTTATCAGTCTAACTCTGAGCTCCTGGATTGTTAGATTACTCTGCAGTCGTCCTCGAGATGAGCAGGCCTTCATCAGTCCGAGTGTTGCCTACAGACCACCACCAAACGCACGCTTTATCACTGATCCAGCACTACTCACTGCAGCAGCACATTCTGAACACTACAGTCCAGACAGGACTGGACCGCAGGTTTAATCCGACTGCTTTCACTCACTGTAGAGATCACACCAACACACACCTCTGAACAATCACTTTATTAAACACTGTACAAAACCAACCAGACATCCTATTAAAAGTATTTACAAAGATTTACACTAAATAGTCAAGCATGAATGAAACATGTGAACTGAATAAAGAGATTAATCCTCCTCCTCCTCGTCGATGATGGGTCTGGACCTGAAACACAGAGAGTACACGGCTCAGTCTCGCTCAAACCCTGCAGACAGGAAGAGGAAGTGCTCCGAGCACTCACTTCCTGGGCGCTTTAGCCACGCCGCTGCCGCCAGCCTCCTCCTCATCATCATCATCATCAGACGCGGGATGAAGGTTCTCCTCTGGTTTCCGGCTGGGGCCGCCGAAGAAGTCTCCGATGCCCTTCTGCCACGTGGGTGTGGGCCGCAGACACACGGGGTTCCCGCCCGCGTATTTACCCTTAGCTGAGCGAGACAAACATGCATTAATGCCATTACACTCCTGCTGCACACGCTTCACTACTCATCCCCTCATACAGCAGAACTGAATTGGTTTGCATTGACACAATGTGTATGGTATAAAGCGCTGTATAAACACCGCTGAGGTGAGCCAGTATTTAAGAAGCGTCCTCAAACAGAGCTTCACCAGCAGCAGAACACAGCACGACTCCTCTAAACTCCGGAAGTGACGCAAGACGCCAGAACGCGTCTCACTTGCGTGCGCGCACTCACCTGGCGTGCCCGACTGCGCGCCGCTGCTGTGCGCGTTCACGGAACCGGAAGCGCCGAGGGACTTCCGGGGCGCAGAGGCGGCAACAGCTGAAACAAACACACAAAATTATTTATTAACGTTCAATAAACCTCACAACACGAGGCGCGCCGTCAGAAACAAGGTTCCGCTTCCGGAGCGCTTCATCGTGACGCGACGCGGATGAATGTGAAAGTGGCGCCATTTCATTCAGTCCGAAATAAACTCCTTTAAAGCTAGTGAATGCCAGTGAGGTTTGTTTTTAATGTTCAAACAATAATGAGACGATTCCGCTGGAGATATACTCATTTAATGACTTATCTGTGTTATATTAGCAGTAGCATCAGTGTTTAACGCCAATGGTTGCTAGACAAACACAACTGCGGTAAATGTTTATGGATTAAATCGTTCATACAGGTATAAAAGCGTTTTCCCCTCAGAAAGCAGCATAGTGCTGTAACTGAATCAGGCACCGTGTGCTGGGGTCGGAGCAGTTTGGCGGGAGATGGTGACTGAAACACACACACTCATGTTCATCTGTATCCACACACACACACACACACACACACACACACACACACACACACACACACACACACAC
>NW_015547716.1:615493-624491 GCF_001515605.1 Sinocyclocheilus anshuiensis
CACACGCAGAAAGCCGACCGCTCAGCTACTGCTAATACTCACAGCGTCGACAGACAGAACCGTGCGAGCGGGTTTCAGCGCGCTATAAAGGCACGGCTATCACAGGAGCTTCTCCTTCAGTCTGAGCTGATGTTTAGTGGGTTTGTGGGGTTCTCTCACCTTTCCTGTACGCGCCGGGAACGCTGTCAGCTTTAGTTCGCACCATCGCGCGGTTTCTGCGAGTGAACGCCGGACAGCACCGCTCGCCTCAGCAGAACTGCAGAAATAAAGCGAGCGATTCCCGCCGTCTTTTTAAAAAAGCTGCCCGGTCGCGTGACGTCACGGAGCGCCATCCAATAGGTGGGCGGGAATCCGGGACACGTGACTGGGCTACGCCGCTCCCATTTTAAAGCGCTGAAACGCTTCCATGGTAACGGCAGTGGACGAGTGCGCGATTTATTCACCGATGACGTCACGCGCGGAAATGGAGGCAAAAGGGACGGAAGCGGATTCATTCAAAACGGCGCGAAGCTTAAGCAGCTGTTCACAAACCTTTACAAGAGCATTTATTACAGTTACTAAACAGTTATGCGGCGCATTTAGTCACACAAGCAGCTCTTATATACCGTATAAACAGGGTTTTTATGAGGATTTAGAGGAAGCACGCGTTATTCAAAGCCTACACAATATTATTTCCACTGACAAACTAATATAAGAAGTTGAGAGAGCTTGAAATAGTAAGAACGAGAAAGCTGTAAAATACAGTCTATTGTTGAAAAGCTGGTCCTCTGATTAGGGCCCATATGAAATCCTTTTTATTTTTTCCCAAATTCAGTTTTCCAGTCAAAAATGACCAAATAACAGCAGCGGGTTAATATATGTGTATTATTGTGAGTGTGGTTCATTAGTTCCAGGATGAGCTGATGGACGGCCAGATGAAGGTGTTCGGAGTGTTCATCTGTGCTTCAGAACAGCATTGATTGATTGATTGATTATTATGAATATTTAGATCAGATCAGTAGGCTAACGGGTCCTGAAGAACATATGCTAGAAAACACTGATCGTACAGAAACTGCTCTGGCAAATACTGCTTTCTCGTGTGTATCGTGAACTGCTTACACATGAATAATGCTGTTCGTTTTGCATGAGGATATGTACATTTACAGTATATGTTTTCATCTTTTAGTTGTCATATACTTATGTACAGGGTTATATATCGTGGTGGGGACCTGACTACACACAGACTCATGGGGACTCGTGTCACGGTGGGGACCTACATTGTGGTCCCCACGGGTACAAAAGCTTATAAATCACACAGAATTAAGGTTTTTGAAAATCTAAAAATGCAGAAAGTTTCCTGTGAGGGGTAGGTTTAGGGTGGGCGGGGTTTGAGAGGCGGACTCGTCTGGCTCTTGTCCAATCAGAGCCGGGGGGCGTGTCTACATCTGATCCACTCGCTGAGTGTGTGAGACTGACTGAAGACTAATAACTCCACAATAACTTCACTTCTCACCATCACAAGAACTCATCTATTGTCAGTGTAAACTGACCATTTCAACCAGCTTTTATTACCGCTGTATCAGTATCTGAAATCCTCTGATAAACTGATTTACGATGTGAGGAATGTTTTCTATCACAGTTTAACGTCAGGTCCTATTGGCTCATCATGAGTCTGTTAGATGTGTCATGAATTCAGAAACTACTGATTATGAAGGTCCTGAATATGTCATTTTATGATGTCATTGTAGTTCTCCACACGTTTGTTTATAAGTTAACCAGTCTAGTTTGAAGAATGATTGTGTGTGTGAGGTGTGTTATATATTTGTGTGTGTGTGTTTGTACCTACTTCATCATATTTCAAGGACAAATGTGTACTCAGAAGGGAGCTAAACCTGAAATTGGTATAAAATGTGGTAAATAAAGTTCTTTTAGTTTTGTGTTGGGGTGAGTCTGTAGCTGTGTGTCAGAACAGTGGCAGTCTATGCAGATCATCCTCTGTGCTCCTGCTGTGATGAACACTCATTGTTTCTCACGCTGATGTCAGGATTCTCCATCAGTCTGGACTGATCAGTGATTGTTCTCTAGATGGAGTCCTTCGGCGCTGGACGCTCTCGGTCTCCGGGGGCTTCGGGATCGTTTGGGGTCAGAGGGCAGGTCCAGAGCATCTCCGGCCGGCCGCATGTGGTCCTGAGCGCTCAGGCCAGACCCGAGCATCCAGACGTCTTCCTCACGGAGCCTCGGCGGCAGGAGTCTGTGTCCAGCCCTCGGTCGGATCATTACTCAGGAGCCCGGCGGTCCAGCAGAGGAGCCCTGAGATCCTCAGCAGACACAGCCCTTCCTCACCTGTGATCCCGGGGCCCGGGGCCCGGAGTCCAGGAGCCGTCGGTGGAGAGCCTTCCCTGCAGGACGTCTGCACCCGT
This sequence comes from Sinocyclocheilus anshuiensis, assembly GCF_001515605.1. Lineage (NCBI taxonomy): Eukaryota > Metazoa > Chordata > Actinopteri > Cypriniformes > Cyprinidae > Sinocyclocheilus > Sinocyclocheilus anshuiensis. The sequence goes on from NW_015547716.1 coordinate 617,893, forward strand.
CTCTGAGACACACGACGCCGGATCCCCTCGCAGCCGAGTCCGACCCGAGGACGAGAGGCGCTCCAGAAGTCTGGAGTACAGGTAGGGCCACAGAAATATCACCATGTGTGTTATACATCATCTGAAAGCTGAATAAACAAGCTTTCCATTGATGTATGGTTTGTTAGGATAGGACAATATTTGGCTGAGATACAACTATTTGAAAATCTGGAATCTGAGGGTGCAAAAACATCTAAATATTGAGAAAATCATCTTTAAAGTTGTCCAAATGAAGTTCTTAGCAATGCATATTACTAATCAAACATTAAGTGTTGATATATTTACAGTAGGACATTTACAGAATATCTTCATGAACATGATCTTTACTTAATATCCTAATGATTTTTGGCATAAAAGAAAAATCTATAATTCTGACCCATACAATGTGTTTTTGGCTATTGCTACAAATATACCCCAGCGACTTAAGACTGCTTTTGTGCTGCAGAGTCACATATAACTTTTCATATCAGTATCGATAATTCTCACGATAAATGTAAAATCTTCATTTCTTTTAAGTTTAAAGGCAGATTTTTGCTCCTAAGTGAAAGTTGTAGAAACCAGACTGTTAATGGTAGTTTTAAACCACTCTTTATTGTCAGGCATGACAAACACTTCATGTTTGTTTTTAAATCTTTACACTTTTCTAGTGAATATCTTAATAGAAAAATCGATTTCATAGTATCTCTGCTTGTTCTAATAAGTGACATTGTTTCAAATCATGAAGCAGGTTTATGTTGCCTGGCTTTAATGACGCTTATCTTCAGCACAGTTTGCAGTGCAGGCTGCAGTATTGATAATAATACACGTGTTTGTCTCTTAGAAATGCACATTTGGCAGTAGCTTGAGCTGAGTTAAAACCACACATAGAGCACCTCAATACCATGGTAAAAATGTAACTATGTAACTAGAAACTACGGTTTTTAGGTATTTGTATGAAAGACAGTAATCTAAATAAATTTGTATTAATGCAGGAACCGCTAAACTGGTGATGGTTAACTACCTAAAAGACGGGTAAGAACCAACTGCTTTAGGGAAAATGTTTCTGCTTCACGTACAGAAATCTGTGAGTCTGTTACATGCACATGAGAAACGCATGGGATTCTGTTGAAATAAAATACTGTAGTATAGTCAGAGTTGGGAGGATTGCTTTGGAAATGTAACGGGTTACAGATTACAAGTTACCCTGTTTAAGATGTAATGAGTGCAACTATTTCAATTACTTTATTAATGTAATGTAACTGATTACATTTGATTACTTTTCTAAATTTCTAATGTTTTCGACTGGTAATAATTTTGAAACATTTAAAGCATGCGTGAGAAATTATTCAGATGTAACCCCTTTTTAATCGTTAACATTTTCATAAGTAACTGTAATTTAATTACACATTTTTCTCAGTAACTGTTACTGAATACGATTACTTTTATTTTGTAATTTAATTACATGATTTAGTGACAGGTAACTAGTAGCTTCCCAACACTGAGTATATGAATATGATAATCATTCAGCATTACACTACATGCCATATATTAGATATTATGATACAAAAGTCTCAAGCGTTCTCCTGAAACGTCCCAGAAAGCACTGCTCCTCCTCGTTCCTCTCTTAGCGAGGTGTTTGTTCAGCTGGATGACTGTAGATGTGCTTCAGACTCTGTTTGTCCTCCATCTCCGCACATCAGATGAACCTGAGGGAGAACTGAGTTTATTCCTGATGCTGAGGAACCAGAGTGACGGTTTGAACTAAAACCGGTAGTTCAGCTAGTTTGTCATCATTTACTCGGCCTCATGTTGCTCCAAACCTGCAGGACTTTATTTGTTCTGCCTCAGAAGAAATAAACACAGATGTGCTGACGCTCCAGAAAAGGTGATTCAAAGTCAAACCAGCTTTCTGTCACCAAATGAAGTTATTGTTCAGCCGGTTTGGAGTGAGTGTAAATGACTTTAGCTGTGTCTCTGCAGCTGGTTTCACTCAGGTCCTGTGAGGGTGAAGCTGTTATCAGGCGGAGGGTGGAGCTGATGTTTGACCAGATCCACATGCTGAAGTTCAGAGCGCTGGAGGAGGTGAGCAGACATTTACCACAGTAACCCCGAGCTTCCATCAAAGTACAGCTGCTCTTACTGAATATGGGTTCTGTGTTTGCAAACAGTGTTTTTACTCCTTAAAATGCAAAAAACTAATGAAATGTGAAATGAAACAAGCAGACAACATAAAGCAAATCAATATGTAATGAAATGTTGCAATCAATAAATATAAGCATAATTAAATAGATTTATTTGCGTTTCATTGTATTTTATTTCATCATGCCATGACATATTTTAAAGTTTCATTATAAATATTTATTTAATCTAGTGTGTTAAATCACTCCATATGCTAGTCCTGTGGTTATCGTTTGTGAGTTGTTCCAGTAATCGGTGCTCGACTGATTGGTGCGTGTTGAATAGTTGGAGTTTGCAGCTCCTCTGGAGGAGGTGAATGATCTTAAGGACAGAAGTGCGGCGCTAGAGAGACACGTCAGTCACTTACAGCAGCAGCTGCAGGAAGCCCAGAAGGTGATTGGATCAGATATGAGCACAGTCAGTCAGTTTGTGTCCCGTCTGACGTCATCCGTGTCTCTGCAGAACAATGAGAGTTTGTCTGAGCAGAAAGAGCAGAGAAACGCCGAGCTGAAGAGACTGCAGGAGACGCTAGAGAGGAGCGAACAGGAGCAGATCACACTCCGCCACAAACTGCAGACCTCACTGGACCAGTGAGTGGAGATCACACACACACACACACACACACACGCACACACACACACACACACACACACGCACACACACACACACACACACACACGCACACACACACACACACACACACACGCACACACACACACACACACACACACGCACACACACACACACACACACACACGCACACACACACACACACACACACACGCACACACACACACACACACACACACGCACACACACACACACACACACACACGCACACACACACACACACACACACACGCACACACACACACACACACACACACGCACACACACACACACACACACACACGCACACACACACACACACACACACACGCACACACACACACACACACACACACGCACACACACACACACACACACACACGCACACACACACACACACACACACACGCACACACACACACACACACACACACGCACACACACACACACACACACACACGCACACACACACACACACACACACACGCACACACACACACACACACACACACGCACACACACACACACACACACACACGCACACACACACACACACACACACACGCACACACACACACACACACACACACGCACACACACACACACACACACACACGCACACACACACACACACACACACACGCACACACACACACACACACACACACGCACACACACACACACACACACACACGCACACACACACACACACACACACACGCACACACACACACACACACACACACGCACACACACACACACACACACACACGCACACACACACACACACACACACACGCACACACACACACACACACACACACGCACACACACACACACACACACACACGCACACACACACACACACACACACACGCACACACACACACACACACACACACATCGTTCAGTCAGTCACACACACACTCACACACACACTCACTCACTCACACACAAACACACTCTCACACACTCGTTCACTCACTCACAGACACAGCGATACGAGAATAGTCGAATGCTGCTGTTTTGCAGATTGTAATGTAGTTTTTATGTTTCGTTTTGAGTGTGATTATAAAAGCCAGAAGTGGTTGCCAGAACTGCAAATGCCGATGTTCTTGACTCCAGCTGATGAAGATGAAGATGATGAAGATGAGACTGATGTGACATTAGATGTGAATGAACTGCTGAACATGTAACTCCAGTAATTCATCATCCACCTGTGTCTTCACAACTACACCTTCACTAATGAGGTTCATAAAACGAGCAGTGATGGATTATGGTTTTACAGTAGTGAAGCCGCTGGTCACATGACAGCCTCCTGCGAAGCTCCTGAGAAACTCTGCTCAAGTGCACCGAGAGCAAAAGCTGCTTTAAACACAAAGATGCTCACACCAGATGTTGATTTCATTTAGTTAATAGACGTTAATTGATCAAGAAAATCTATTTATGACTTTATTTTTGACTGCATTTTTACACAAGTGCCTCAAACGTTTAACAGCACTGTAGCTTTGCAGGAGGTTTCTTGAAGCGTCAGTTCTTCTCAGTTTGTTCTGTTTCTTCATGTGACTCCAGACAGACTGATGATGATCAGATCAGATCTCTGTGTGCAGCACTAACATATATCTCACTGCATTATTACAATTAATGGCAAAAACTGATATTTCCTACTGACACACTACAGCAGAAGATAGACATAACTGACTCAAAACCATTTTTAGCTGCTGATAATACTAGTGTTCTAATGATTTTGGCCACCGCTGTATATATATACTGTATATATATATATATAATATTAAATACACACACACACCATGATTACCATGGTATACATTTAAAAGTTTGGGGCTGAAAGAAGTTTCTTCTGCTCATTAAGGGTGAATTTATTTAATCATAAATACAGTAAAAACAGTGAAATATTATTAGAATGTAAAACAGCTGTTTTCTATGTGAATATCTGTTAAACTGTAATGTATTTCTGTGATGCGCAGCTGTATTTTCAGCATCATTACTCCAGTTTTCAGTGTCACATGATCTTCAGAAATCATTCTAATATGCTGATTTGCTGCTCAAGAAACATTTCTGATTATTATCAATGTTGAAAACAGTTGTGCTGCTCAATATTTTTGTGGAAACTGATGCATTTTATTTTTCAGGATTCACAGATGAACAGAAAGTTCAGAAGAACAGCATTTATTTGAAATAGAAATCTTCTGTAACATTATATCTTTCTTTACTGACACTTTTGATCAATTTAATGCGTCCTTGAAAAATAAAAGTTTTAATTTCTTTAAATCTTACCCAAAACAGTAGTGTATATTTGAAAGAACTATTTATAAGGTACCTCAAGTAGCTTCCAAGAGTACTATGGTATCACCATGATATGTGTTCAGAAAGCATAGTAATAATACCATGGCACATATTTTATTTTTTGCCTTCCTCACGGTTTCTTTTTCTGTTTTAACCCCAAAAATAAAACAAGTGATGTCTGTGGTTGTGGTTAAATGGAAAATACTATTTAGTTTTTTCTAATTCATAATTTCACTTTGATTCAGTGTGTTTCTCGCTGCTTCTTTGTAATGAACTGCGAGGTTTTCCAGCAGTTTGTGAGTGACACTAGTTTGAGCTGATGTTTGTGAGAGGTTTGTCTGTAGCGAGGCGGATCGATGGCGTGTGCTGGACGTCCCATCACACACTCACAGCATCATGAAGCAGCACTGCGTCATCAAACACAGCGTCCTCAAAGAGTTCCTGGCCGAGTTCCTCGGGACCTTTGTGCTGGTGGTGAGTTTCTGCATGCTTACAATCCTTCAGATTCTGTTCATATCTTCACTGTTCCTCAGGTTAAGGCCCTAAAAATCTTAAATCAGAGCAGAAAGCCTTAAATTCATAAAGTAACGTAAGGCAATAAATGTTGCATGAACTGCAAAAAATTAATATCTTCCTCAGTATTTCTGTCTTGTTTTCCAGTACAAATATCTAAACATCCTTAAATCAAGATACATTCACTTAGTTTCGAGATTCAAGTCTTGTTTTCTGAGAAATTGAACAAAATGAAGTGAGTTTATGATGGAAACAAGAACAAGTATATGACAATGGGGAATGAAAACTGAGTCCATTGGCAGATTTTCCTTCTTGCATTGAAATGGAAATTGGTTGTAAGTTGTGTTCAAAATCTGAAGTGTTTCTAATACAGCTTCATCAGAACTGCAGAAGCCCTGCTTTATTCTGCACAGACTCTCAAACAGAGTTCATGCTATAAATGTATATAATGATTCATTCTCTATTGTGCAGAGGTGCTGTTGATCAGTGATTGCTCATTGCTCTCTGTGTGTGTGTGTGTGTGTCAGCTGTTCGGCTGCGGCTCGGTGGCTCAGACGGTGTTGAGCAGAAACACTCTCGGGGAACCGCTGACCGTCCACATCGGCTTCAGCACCGGACTCATGATGGGCATCTATGTGTCCGGCGACGTGTCGGGTAAACACACACACACTCACACATTATATAAGCATACCGCTCTTCCCAGAACCGATCGATAAACCCAATCCACAGTGTCTCCTGGAGTTTGCTGGGGTTTCTCTCTGGGTTTCTGGATGAAGTCTTCTTCTCTCGGATGATCTGAGATGTTTCCTCAGCCGTCAGTCTCTGAATGACATTAGTTTGATCAAATGCTGCTCTTGTCTGCTTTCTGAGGTCATACAGAGCCTGGAGCGTCAGGACAGATCCATTGATCTGTGTGTGTGTGTGTGTGCGTGCATGAGTGTTTGTGTGTGTGTGTGTGTATGTGTGTGTGTGAG
>NW_015547716.1:624556-636202 GCF_001515605.1 Sinocyclocheilus anshuiensis
AGTGTGTGTGTGTGTGTGTGTGTGTGTGTGTGTGTGTGTGTGTGTGTGTGTGTGTGTGTGTGTGTGCGTTTGTGTGCATGTAAGTGACAGTGTGGGTGAATATTTTAAAATGTGTTTAAAAATGTATTTGAAAAAAAAAAAAAAAATTTTCATAAATAATTGTTACTTGAATGTTAACTGAAATAAAATAAAATGAAAAAAAAAAAAAACTATTTCTTTCAGCTAGTTTCAAGGCAGCATTTCTCATTTTCATTTAATTTAACTTGAAGTACTAAAAATAAAAACAAATTGAACTAAAAATAACACAAAACGATCATTAAACTTTAAAATCATCATGAAATTTATAATTAAAAATATTAACAAAAACTATAATGGTATCTCAGTGATAATAAAATAACCCTTTGAGTGTTTATTATTATCCTTTTGCATTACCGACACACTATTTTCCTGTTTAATACTGTTAAAGGTGCTTTGATACAATCTGTATGTTAAAAGTGCTATATAAATAAAGATGACTTGACTTGACTATGTCACATTTGAAGAAAAACTTTAATGTCTATAAGACTGGAAATGTGTTTTCTCGCCACTGAAATACATTTTGAAATATATTTTGGTATATGACGGTTGAAACTAAATGTTTTCGATTTCAAAAATATACTGTTTCATTGAGCTTCACTGTTTAAACAGGGTCACCAAACTCGGTCCTGGAGGGCCAGTGTCCTGCAGAGTTTAGCTCCAGCTTGCCTTGACACACCTGCTGAGAGGTTTCTAGTATGCCTCGTAAGAGCTTGATTAGCTGCTTCAGGTGTGTTTGATTGGGTTGGAGCGAAACTCTGCAGGACACCGGCCCTCCAGGACCCAGTGTGGGCACCCCTGGTTTACAGTGTATATTTAGCATATACTTAAAATATATTTAGACCGGAAATATCTGTCCGCAGGCGGTCACCTGAACCCCGCCGTGTCTCTGGCCATGGTCATCCTGGGGAAGCTGAAGATCTGGAAGTTTCCCATCTACGTGACGGCGCAGATGTTGGGCGCGTTTGTGGGTGCGGCTGCAGTCTTTGGATTGTATTACGGTGAGTTTGAAGAATCCAGAGGTTTCCCACATGTTTGATGCATGTGATTAATGCGTGTGTGCGTGTGTGTGTTCAGATGCCTTCATGGACTTCACCAGCGGGATTCTGTCAGTCACAGGAATTAACGCCACAGGACACATCTTTGCCTCATACCCAGGCAGACACCTGACAGTGCTGGGTGGTTTCGTGGATCAGGTCAGTCTGTCTGTGCATCACTGAACTGAAAACACACATTCAGTCCGTGTTTCACAACCGCAGACTGATGCCGTTTGACTAATGCACATCGATCGGCTGAACATTTCCACGCAGAAACACCAATTCAGTGTGAACCCGTGACCTAATTCAGCTCCTTCTGTCCCAAATAAACATGTCATGCTTTGAATTGCTCAACAAACAATTTAAGCCTAAATTTAAGATTAATGTATTTGAATTGCATATAAAATTTGAATTATACAGTTTTAACATAAACAAACTGACATCTTAATGTGAAGCATACATAAATTAAATATATATATTTACTAAATGTATACAAAAAAAATCGCCAACAAAGGCTTGCTAATCAATTAAAATAGTTAATAATCAGAATCAGAATCAGAATCAGAAGAGCTTTATTACCAAGTATGTTTACACACACAAGGAATTTGACTTGACGACAGGAGCTTCCAGTGTAGAAGAAAGTACAAACATAGTGCAGACATACATGATAGTGCAGACATACATAAGAATAACACAGTAAGGATGTAATATAACACTAATATAATAAAAAAAGAAAAATTAGAAAAATGTAATAATGTACTATATACAGAAATAGAAGTATAGGAAAAAAATGAATTGTTTAGATAAATGTACAGATATGTTTATTAGTGTGCAGATATGTTATTTACAAAGTGTGCAGTTTAATATAAATGGACGATGTATAATTATGAAAGATTAATTGTTCAGGCTGAATATAGCCTGGGCGCGTTTCCCTCTTCTGCGTCTGCACGCGCGTTTGAACAACACAGCTGTACCTCCGACTAGAATGTCCAACAAAACGTCTGAATAATCAAAAACCGGAAAAATGTTGTCTGGGATGTGCTGCTTAATGTTAAGGAGTTTGTCTCTGGTAAAACTTATAGAAGAAGAATGACAAAACACAGAACAAACAAACAAAAACAATAGAAGAATCGCGGAGCTCAGCGTCCTTGCTGCCATTTGCGGCGCCATGCTGGTATTATTATAATGAACTGTACCATGATTTTTTGAGTGCAGAAATCTGACCTGATTCATTGATGTATGTCTGACAAATATGCATCATATATTAAGTTTATTAGTGTGTTTATGTTGCATGGAAATTTTATATACAATTCACAAACATCTTAAATTTAGGTCTAAATATTTTGCATGTGCATGGTGGATCTGAATCAAAAACCATCAGTACAACATTCTACTTTCAATTATTTCCTAAATTTCCCAGGAGTTTAGAGGAATGACAAGCTCAGCTGAAGTTCGGGTTTGGGTTAGGTTAGGTTTAGTCTCACGTAGCGAGACCTTCAGACTGACGGCTAAAGGTCTGGAATCCATGGCAGCTTTCATTGGCCAAAGCCCACCCATGAGGCCGTTTGACCGACATGTCAAACAACCAATCACAGTTTGTTTCGTTCACAATAACAGATCGGTGTGTAAAACTCTCGGATGTATTTTAAAGATTCTGTGCCGTGAACTTTAAATATTTCACATACTTTTGAAAATCCAGCGTTTAGTTGATCCTGATAAGCACTTGTCGTCACAGTTGTAAACACGACGGCTTTCTTCTTTCGTGAGGGAGTTTGGTGTCACAGCATTTTTGTTTCCAGGCAGAACGTTAAAGAACGCAAGACACACATCTCCCGGAAATCCTGTATAATCGAACCAATCCGATGATGACTTCGAAACTCCTGAAGTGTTTCCACTTTTGTGTGCCATATGCATCAGATGTTCAGCCAGCGGTTCGTGGGCATGACGTCTGAGGCTGAGACTAGGTTAGGTTAGTGACCGCTGAATAACCGATCTCCATCTGTCTATCAGGTGGTGGGGATGTGTATTCTAGCGGTTGTGGACGGCAGGAACATCGGTCCTCCTCGAGGCGTGGAGCCACTGGCTGTGTGTCTGATCCTGCTGGGCATCAGCGTCTCTATGGGACTGAACTGCGGTTACCCTCTGAACCCCGCCAGAGACCTGGGCCCTCGCCTCTTCACCGCCGCCGCCGGATGGGGCATGGAGGTGTTCAGGTATGAGTGATCAGGTGTTCAGGTGCGAGTGTAATCACGTGTTCAGGCACGAGTGTGTTCAGGTGTGAGTGTGATCAGGTGCGAGTGTGTTCAGATACAAGTGTAATCAAGTACAAGTGTGATCAGGTGTTCTGGTGTGAGTGTGATTAGGTGTTCAGGTGTGAGTGTGATTAGGTGTTCAGGTACGAGTGTGATCAAGTACGAGTGTGATCAGGTGCAAGTGTGATCAAGTACAAGTGTGATCAGGTGTTCAGGTGTGAGTGTGATTAGGTGTTCAGGTGTGAGTGTGATCAGGTGAGAGTGTGATCAGGTGTGAGTGTGTTCAGGTACGAATGTGATCAGGTACGAGTGTGTTCAGGTACGAGTGTGATCAGGTGTGAGTGTGATCAAGTACGAGCGTGATCAGGTACGAGTGTGATCAAATACGAGTGTGATCAGGTACGAGTGTGATCAGGTACGTGTGTGTGTGATGAGGTGTGAGTGTGATCAGGTACAAGTGTGATCAGGTGTTCAGGTGTGAGTGTGATTAGGTGTTCAGGTGTGAGTGTGATTAGGTGATCAGGTGCGAGTATGTTCAGGTACGAGTGTGATCAGGTACAAGTGTGATCAGGTACGAGTGTGATCAGGTGCGAGTGTGATCAGGTGCGAATGTGATCAGGTACAAGTGTGATCAGGTGTTCAGGTGTGAGTGTGATTAGCTGTTCAGGTGTGAGTGTGATTAGGTGTTCAGGTACAAGTGTGATCAGGTACAAGTGTGATCAAGTATGAGTGTGACCAGGTGCGAGTGTGATCAGGTACAAGTGTGATCAGGTGTTCAGGTGTGAGTGTGATCAAGTACGAGTATGATCAGGTGTGAGTGTGTTCAGGTTCGAGTATAATCAGGTGTTAGTGTGATAAAGTACCAGTGTGATCAGGTACGAGTGTGATCAGGTGTGAGTGTGATCAAATACAAGTGTGATCAGGTACGAGTGTGGTGTGAGTGTGATCTAGTACGAGTGTGATCAGGAGTTCAGGTGCGAGTGGGATCAGGTATGAGTGTGATCAGGTGTTCAGGTGCGAGTGTGATCAGGAGTTCCAGATCGAGTGTGTTCAGGTACGAGTGTGATCAGGAGTTCAGGTGCGAGTGTGTTCAGGTACGAGTGTGATCAGGTGTTCAGGTGCGAGTGTGATCAGGAGTTCCGGAGCGAGTGTTTATGTATGAGTGTGATCAGGTATGAGTGTGATCAGGTGTTCAGGTGCGAGTGTGTTGAGGGTTGACAATACTTTGCATTACATGCTGTCTAGTAGGGCTGTGCAAAAAATCGAATGTGATTTTCATGCGCATCTCATCAGTAAAGCCGCTTCTGGTGATTAGTAGTAAATCTCCAGCACGTGCTTTCAGATGGAGCGGCATTTACTACACAGAGCCATAGATCACTGACAAGCAACACAAAATCGCTTTCAAAATCGGCAATGAAAACGCTTTAAGCGCCACCTGCTGGCAGAGAGTGAATCTGCGTCTCATTCAGCTCGTCTGCTGTTTCTGTTTCATGCAGATATTTTTTATGTATAGTTTCACAAAACTGAAGTCAAACCATTCTGTTTTTGCTTCAAATTTCGAAATTATGCAATCTAATTTAGATTAAAAACTGCTCATGTTGCATGTATGCAGCATCTTTGTTTGGATCATGATTAAAATGCAGTGGTTGCCTCTAATTTTAAATGGAAAGAGCACAGACAAAGCCTTATTTTGTTTATATGAAGAGATTTATTTTATTTGTGTTACTTATTTATTTGATTTTTTTTTTTTTTTAAATTTCAATTTAGTTTTGTTATTTACATTTATATTATATTTAAATATTGTCATTTAGCAGATGCTTTTATCCAAAGCGACTTACAAATGAGGAAAATAGAAGCAATCAAAACCAACAAAAGAGCAATAATATACAAGTGCTATATTAGTATATTATTATAGGGTTATATTTCAATTTCACAAAGAAATGTGCAGCATTTTGTCCAAGCAATAATAAAAGTACACATTTAAGTTATAATTTGTCTTAAAAATTGTATTTTGTAAAAAAAAAAAAAAATCGTGAAATCAAAATCGTGAATCGAATCGTGAGTTGAGTGAATCGTTACATCCCTACTCTAGACCTAAGGTTTTATATTCAGTTATTAATGCTGTTGTGAATCCCCCGGTTAATACAATGTCTACTGCTTTTGAGGCTCTATGTGAAAGCTTCTTGAGATTTTTCATTGATAAAATCTCTCATTTGAGACCCAACATAAGCCCTTCTCATACTGAACCCTCTATCACGTCGTTGCATTTTGCTTCCTGTGATGTTTTTGAACCTATTTCTCTGCAACTACTTAAATATACCATTGTTAATATCAAATTATCTTTTTGTTCTTTTGATATCATACACCCTACATTTTTTAAATGAATTGTTGATTCTGTTGGCCAGGATTGGTGTCTCTTTTTAATAAGTGTCTTTGTACTGGCTCTGTCCCTGCTGCCTTTAAAGTGGCTACTGTCACTCCTATACTCAAGAAGCATTCACTGGATTCTTCTGTTCTGAATAACTTTCATCCTATTTCTGTATTACCATTTATCTCAAAGGTATTGGAAAAAATTGTGTTTGATCAACTCCAGTATTTTCTCAGTTGCAACGGTATTTCTGAAATTTTTCAATCTGGCTTTAAGTCTGCACATAGCACCGAATCTGCCCTCTTGAGAGTGCTAAATGACATTTTTTTATCTACAGACTTTGGCGACTCTGTGGTCATTCTTTTTTATTATCAGCAGTATTTGACACTGTTGGCCACTCTAATTTGATATCTAGATTAGAGTCTTATGTGGGGATAAAAGGAACCGTCCTTAAGTGGTTTCAGTCATACCTCACTGACAGAAAATTCTTAGTCAAGTTAGGTAACTTTTCTTCTTCTGTTGCTCATTTAACCAGCGGTCTTCCTCAAGGCTCTATTTTGGCGCCCTCTCTTTTCTCCCTGTATATGCTTCCTCTGGGAACCATTCTAAGAAGACATGGGGTGTCTTTTCATTTTTACGCCGACGATACCCAAATTTACCTACCTATCAAGAGAAATGATCCCTCTGCATTTCCTTCTTTACTAAAATGCTTATATGAAGTAAAATTCTGGCTAGTCCAAAATTTTTTATCCTTAAATGAAAATAAGACTGAGGTGATTGTTTTCGGGCCCTCTGACAATTCTCAGGCAACTATATCTGGGTAGTTTATCAGTGTTTAGATCTTCACGTGTACGGAACCTGGGAGTTTTGTTAGATGAGTCCTTAAACCTTGATAAACATATCTCCTCTGTAATAGGTTCTAGTTTTTATCAACTTCGCCTGTTAACCGTCCTTAAGTGGTTTCAGTCATACCTTATGGACAGAAAAATTCTTAGTTAAGTTAGGTAACTTTTCTTCTTATGTTGCTCATCTAACCTGCGGTCTTCCTCAAGGCTCTATCTTGGCGCCCTCTCTTTTCTCTCTGTACATGCTACCTCTGGGAACCATTCTAAGAAGACATGGGGTGTCTTTTCATTTTTACGCCGACGATACCCAAATTTACCTACCTATCAAGAGAAATGATCCCTCTGCATTTCCTTCTTTACTAAAATGCTTATATGAAGTAAAATTCTGGCTAGTCCAAAATTTTTTATCCTTAAATGAAAATAAGACTGAGGTGATTGTTTTCGGGCCCTCTGACAATTCTCAGGCAACTATATCTGGGTAGTTTATCAGTGTTTAGATCTGCACGTGTACGGAACCTGGGCGTTTTGTTAGACGAGTCCTTAAACCTTAACAAACATATCTCCTCTGTAATAGGTTCTAGTTTTTATCAACTTCGCCGGTTATCAAAAATCAAACCTTTCTTAAATCATAAAACTTTAGAGATGGCTGTTCATGCTTTTATCACCTCATGCTTAGACTACTGCGATTTACTATACTGTGGTAGTTCTAAGTCTTTAATTGATCGCCTTCCTTCATAATAGCCGCAAAAGCGCTCACATTACTCCAATCTTGCGGACCCTTCATTGGCTGCCTATTAAATTCGGAATTGATTTTAAAATCCTTTTTTTTGTATATAAATCTTTACATGATCTAGCCCCTATCTATTTATCTGAATTGCTATATCCATATACTCCCTTCCAGCTAAGATCCAGTGATCAGAATCTTCTTCTAGTCCCACAATCCAGACTCAAACGTAGAGGGGATCGAGCTTTCTCGGTGGTTGGGCCGGTTGTGGAATAACCTCCCTTTAGAGATTAGACTTGCCCCTTCTCTGTCCACTTTTAAATCTCTCCTAAAAACATATCTGTTTTCTTTGGCTTATAAATAATTTTCTATTATGGTCTTTGCTTAGTCTTCTAAGGGTTTATACTTTGTTTATCTTGTGTTATTATTATATTTACTTTTTTTATTATTAGGGCGAGACCCTGTTTGAATTGTGTAGTTGTGCTGATTTTTATATTCTTTTAATAGTTTTGAATCTCTGTACAGCACTTCGGTCAGTCGTGTGGCTGTTTTATATGTGCTATATAAATAAATTGAAACTTGAAACTAGAGAAATGTGTCTTTAATCTAGATTTAAACAGAGAGTATGTCTGAACCCCGAACGTTATCAGGAAGGCTATTCCAGAGTTTGGGAGCCAAATGTGAAAAAGCTCTACCTCCTTTAGTGGACTTTGCTATCCTAGGTACTACCAAAAGTCCAGAGTTTTGCGACCTTAGGGAGCGTGATGGATTGTAGCGTGGTAGAAGACTAGTTAGGTACGCAGGAGCTAACCCATTAAGGGCCTTATAAGCAAGTAATAATATTTTGTAACTGATACGGCATTTAATAGGTAGCCAGTGCAGAGACTGTAAAATTGGGGTAATATGATCATATTTTCTTGACCTGGTAAGGACTCTAGCCGCTGCATTTTGGACTACCTGTTGCTTGTTTATTGAAGATGCAGGACAACCAGTTAGCAGTGCATTACAATAGTCCAGTCTAGAGGTCATGAATGCATGAACTAGCTTTTCTGCATCAGAAACAGGTAACATGTTTCGTAACTTGGCAATGTTTCTAAGATGGAAGAATGCTGTTTTTGTAACATGGGAAATATGATTTTCAAAAGACAAGTTGCTGTCTAATATAACTGACTGTAGAGGAAGTAACAGTACATCCGTCTCAATGCCAATTGTAATCTAAGATATTCTGTGTACTGTTTTTTTGTCCAATAAGTAATAATGTCTTATCCAAATTTAGCTTAGATAATTTAGTTAGCTTAGATAATTTAGATGATTCATCTGGTCTTGTTGAAATATATAGTTAATATATCATCAGCATAACAATGGAAACTAATCCCATCTTTTCTAGTATTACCAAGGGGCAGCATGTATATTGAAAATAGCAGAGGGCCTAAGACAGATCCTTGCGGCACTCCATACTTTACTGACATTAACTGAGGTGGTTCTCCGTTTTAATAGACAAAGTGGTAACAGTTGGACAGGTAGGATCTAAACCATCTTAAAACCTATTATGATGACTTAGCTATATAGTATGATAATTTGGTGATATATTGTGATGATTTGGTGATACATTATGATTAAGTGATATATTATGATTATTCTGTGATACTACTATTATTGAGTGATACATTATGCTGTTGATAATTCAGTGGTATGTTATGACAATTTGGTGACATATTATGATGATTTTGTGATATAATCACTATGTGATATTTTATGATGATTTGGAGATATATAATGATTCTGTGTTATATTATGATGATTTGGTGATATAATGGTTCAGTGATATATTATGATGTTTTGGTGATATAATAATTCTGTTATATATTGTGATGATTTGATAATATATTATGATGACTTGGTGATATATTGTGATAATTTGGTGTGTGCACAGCACTGCAGATTACTGGTGGTGGATTCCTGTCGCCGGGCCGTTGGTAGGGGGCATCGCCGGTGCTGTGATCTACTTCCTGTTGATCGAGCTTCATCACACCAACCACAACGACAGACCTCACGAAGAACCCGAGGAAGAGGAGGATGAGGACGAAGACGAGGACAGCAGCCTGAAGGACAAATACGAGATGATCAACATGAGCTAGAAACCCGAGATCAGTAGAATTCCTGTCATGAAGTAAAGCCGGTAAACTCATTTTCACACGCTGTTTACATGTGTAAACTCATCAGTGACACCAGCAGACCTCCATCCACCTTCACAGCTCAGACAATGAACAGGTTTGCACTGATTGATTCATGTAAGTGCTTTAACTAAATACAAGCTTCACATCTGTAAACCCATCTTTCCCATAATCCCCCACTGCACATAATATTTGATTGTATTTTGCTGATGGTTAATATTATATTATACTGAACCCAGAACACTCGATTCAATGGCTTTTATACCTTTTAATGAATGGAAACGTGTCAGGATCCTGTCAGGAACTCTGTTCAGATAAAAGCAAGATTCACCACACAAAAGCACACCTGACAAACATGCTTGTCTGAGCACGACCATCATGTCACAAGCCTTGATGTAATGGTTCACTGCAAAGATTAGCGTTTGTCTGTGAAAGATTTTCCACTAGATCACCATTGTTGAGTTTTCATGTTAAATTTAAGTTTTATTTCACCTTGTTGTCATTCATATATTGTTTGTAATATTTATGGTTATGTGTTTGTAGATCAGGCTTGTTTTTGAAAGTCTTTCGTAAAAAATAGATCTTTTGTAATGATGAAATCCTGCGACTTAAACTGTATATTTGTGTTTTTTGCTGAAATAAACTGAACTGTTGCGGCAGATTTGTCTTGCTTACAAACAAGCATCAGATGTTTGCATGTGTAGGTTGTGTTCATGTCTGGACAAATCTGCTGCTGTCTGCTGAGGCTGAATGACAGAAGACATTCATTTCCATAAACACTGAAGAAAATGTCATGTTATGGTTATTACAGGTCATTATCGTTTTGGCTTTTTAATTTAGTTTGTGTTTATGTCTTTTTAATTATTGTGTAGCTTATTGTCAGTGATTTTGTTTGTTAGTTTTAGTTTTCCAGTTAATTTCAGTTTTGATTTTTATTTTAGTCTTTTTATTTCTATATCATTTAACATGACACATGACTAGTCCAGATTACATAGGTCTACTCTACAGTGTACAGCTAGTTTGTTAAAAACAACCAAGAAAGACTTGTTGACAAATGTGCTTTATCTAATTGTGCTTTATGAAAGGCACTCTGGCATGGTGATGACCAATCATAGTGTGGAATTTTATCATGGCACCCCAGATGACCAATAACATTTTAGGGGCGGTTCACGTCTCTTTATGCTGCACATCTGAGCATGCCACAGCTGAATATATATATATATATATATATATATATATATATATATATATATATATATATATATATATATATATATATATATATATATATATATATATATATATATATAGGCTGAATTTATATATTTATATATACATATATATATATATATATATATTCAGCCTTTTCAAGTTTTGAAGCAGTGTATGAGTTATGGTTAGTGTTACTTTTAGTAAAAATAATTTTTACTAAAATGCTTCTTTTTCAAGGAGTACACTATCTTGTTCGGCTTGAGATGACTTTAATAAGTGTTGCTTTCACTTTCAATTTACTGGAAGTCGCTGTTTGAAACAAGCGCTGGCTTGATCTCAGGCGACAGATATGATCTATTTCCAATAAAACAATGAATCAGCAGACCCTGATCAGAGTGAAACGAGCTCTTGAGAATAACAACTGTGACGTTATTCTTCTGAAGGAGATCTCATGCAGGAGAAGCATTTGCTCATCTAATGGAGATCAATCAAAACTTCAGAACGCTTTTAGTGGCAGGTTTTCTCTTTCCAATTAACCCACTGTTCTTTCCCTTTTGAAACGGTGCCAGAGCCAGCAGCCAATCGGAGCAGAGAGTCTCTCAGGCTCCGCCCCTCTCTCTCTCTCTCTCTTCAGTCAGACTCTCGTCCTCGAGGAGCAGAAGAGCAGAAACTCCTGAACCCTTCAGATGAGAGTCCTGAGAGCTTTCCTCCTCATGAGTGCTGTCGCAGCGTCTGTGAGAGGAGATGCAAACCTCACAGGTAAGAGCATGCTTCCTGATCCACCGAGATATATCCAGCTGCAGACCCGCAGCTCCAGCAGTTTCAGAACCGCAGCCATAGAACCGGAAGTGAGGGGCGGAGCTTACATTTTTGTAAAAGAGTAGCGCCACCTTATGGTTTTTAAGGGGTAATTTGCTTTTATTACACACGATACGTCATACTTTATGTATGCATTATGC
>NW_015547716.1:636882-637482 GCF_001515605.1 Sinocyclocheilus anshuiensis
TCGTATTATGCGAGTAATTTCCTGTTTGTGATATTAAAAATAATGTTTGAAACTTCTGGGCATTTTATATGAAATATACTTTAATCACAAGATTCAAAATAAATGTTTACTCCAAAGTCAAGAACACGTGCATCATACATTTTTCTATATGAAAACTAAAACATTTCAATGCCACACACAAACAGCAGCATAATTTTAAAAGTAACAATCAAAATGTACACAATAATTAAATTGAAGTTTATAAAATGAACAATTCACTATTACGCCCATTTTGTCATGACAATCCTGCATGAAAACAAAATGAACAATTCACTCTTGGGCACATTTTGTCGTGACAGTCCTACAAAAATAACTCCCCTGAACACGATGAAATATGAAGGGCACTCTGGAAACTTCTGTTCCAGGAGATTGTTGAGGGTCTTTTCCTCGTCCTCTTCCTCCATTATAAGGAAAAGAGGCTCTTCCACTGGCCCCCTGAGCAGATGTCTGTTTAATGGAGCCATTTCACAACTTCTGTGAGATTACTGGGATCTCCTTCATTACAGAATATTAAAGGAAAATGTAACTTTAATATTTCTTATTAATGTGTGTATATAGATA
>NW_015547716.1:637971-644893 GCF_001515605.1 Sinocyclocheilus anshuiensis
ATTTGACCAGTTTGGCTGGCTTAAACATGCTGGTCAAGCAGAAAATTGCTGGTAATTGCTGTAACACTTGTTGCACTGCTGCAGCTCAGGTAATGTGTCAGCTCTCTGAATCCTTATATGTCTCTACAAGAGATGAAGCCACACACAATTATCTCAATGATTGGGATTAAAATAACTAAACTACAAGGTAATATTAACACACAAACAATGCATATACCAGAGGGAATTAAAGCAAGCTATTTATTTTTATGAATAATAAACGTCTTCAAAACTTCACTACAAGGCCCATTTACAGCATGCATCCGAAAATTAATCGAAACATCCACAGAAACAAGTTATATACTATAAAGTATGACCACAAATTCAAGTTTCAATATAAGATAATAAAGCCAAGCACACGTTAAGTACTTAGCAGATAAATGCTTAACGTAATATATACGATAATTATTAAACATATGATAGCAAAAACATTACAGACTACTCACCGTGCTCTCTCGTTGTCAATAACGCCGCCCCTCACTTCCGGTTCTGTGGCTGCGGTTCTGAAACTGCTGGTGCTGCGGGTCTGCAGCTGGATACTATTGGATCCACCAGCCGGGTTAAAGCATGCCATGGAGCTCTTATTTTAGACTGACACAGCAAACTTCACTGTCTAATTGCATGTTCTCAGAGAAGCTCTTTGAACGTTTGCCATGGAAAGTCCTGAAAGCCGCAGGACGGCGTGATGGGACGGGGCTTCGTGCTCTGAAATTACACATCTGGGTTTAATTTTAGCAGAGACTCCTCCAGTAAAGACGGTGCTGAAGTCCAGCTTCCATCTGTATCACGAGGGCAGTGTGTTTGAGGAGACCTGCGCCGTGGTCCCGTTCCAGTCCGAAACCCTCCACAGATGTGCCTACAACCGCAGCGACCCGCTGGTGCTGATTATACACGGCTGGACGGTGAGAGAAACAACACACAACGGCCTTTATGTGGCTCGTAAGAAGGTCTTAAGAAGTCTCAATTCACCCCTCCACAAATTAAGGTCTTAATTGAGAGCAGAAACTCTTAAATTCATAAAGTCACGGCATTAAATGTTGCACGCACTGCAAAGAATGAATATCTTCCTCAGTATTTTTGTCTTGTTTTCCAGTACACATATCTAAACATCCTTAAATCAAGATACATTTACAAGAACAAGAATAGCAAGAATAACAAGAATAATCCTTAGAAGAACAATAGGGCCCTTAGGGCTTGGGCCCTAAATATCTGTCAGTAGGGAATAAAAACTTGTTTTCTGATTCCATTGGCAGATATTTGTTGTCATTTTAATCAAAAACTCACTGAAGGAAGCATTAAACACATAAAACAAGGCTTTATATCTCATGTCATTTTGCATCTCCAGTGAATGTATCTAGATTTAAGGATCTTTAAACATTTGCACTGGAAAACCAGACAGAAACACTGAGGAAGAACAGCACTTTAATGCAGTGTGATCAGAAGGAACAGTAGAAGATATTCCAGTATTCTAGCGTTTGAGAGCAGAGAAATTCAACACTTAAGATGTTTTCGTAAAATGCTTTAAAAACTAAAGGAAATTAGTTAGAAGTTGAATTCTTAAACTCTGAGGTGTTGCTAATACAACTCAAGTTGACTCAGATTTTTATATTGTGTTCCATTCAATTTTCCATCTTTACATGTTCTTGGAAATGTCTTCAATAATCATAAATCTACCTTCATAAAGTAGTTCCTCCTATTGAAAGCAATCTGTTTAATGGTCACAGAGCTGTTTCTCAGGCAAAGCGAGATCATATCTGTGTTTACTGCCTGTTAAACGCTGCGTATCGCTGCTTTACGACTCAGTTCACAAGCCAACAAACATGTAGAGCAGACAGGAAGCTCCTCGAGACGGAGGACACGGGAAAGACTTTGAGCGATGGCTTTGTTTTGCCGCATGTTTGAGTGTGAATGACGTCAGCTCTTCCTGCTGCTCTCAGACGAATGGACGCATGGAGCCCTGGATCTTTGATCTGGCTTCTGCGCTGAAGGTCCGGCTCGAGCGGGTCAATGTTCTCATCAGTGATTGGAGGAAGCTGGCGCTTCAGCCGTATCCAGTCGCAGCCAAGAACAGCAGACAGGTGGGGAGGGACGTGGCCGCGCTGCTCAAATGGCTGGAGGTAATGAAGGTCTTGAGTGGAAACGTTTGCTGAACCAAACCCAACACAAACCTTATTTCTGGGGTTCTCAGAAGGGGAAGTCATCATAGTTGGGTAAACATGTATAGTGGTGCACGGAAGCGACAGCAAATATATGTTTTGTGTTCCCATTTGCTCTTCTACGACTCTTCAACAGAGGATAAAATATGGAGAGATTGATTAACCCAGCTAACAAAAATATGTTTTGAGAACATTTCGCTAGCTTCCCCAATCACTTTTTGAGCATAGACAAGAAACTTAAACTGCTGTAAATCTTGAATGTTTTGAAGCACAGACTTGTTTCAGTTTGGTTTCTTAATAAAGATGACATTTTGCAGACTGAAGTGGAAAAGGCTAAAAAATAAATAAATAAAAACCAAAATAAGTTATAAAAATAATGTTCATTATTATGAATAATGCACAAAATACTAATTTTATATTAGAAATATGTATTTTTCAAAACGTATAAAAATCAAAGGCATAAATCTAAACAAGTTGTGTTCCAAATTTGAGGTTGACATCTCAAAAAATGAGATTTCAGTCAGATTTAGTTTGGGTGCAGCACCTAACGTTTCCACTAGATTCAGCTCCCATTTTTGACTGCAAACAGTACAAGTCTGATGAATGTTTTTCTCTACAGACTCTGGCGACTCTGTGGTCATTCTTTTAGAGCTATCAGCAAGTTTACCAGGTTTCGTACCATTCCGATGAAGTACATTTAAAAAAAAATAAAAAATAATAATAAAAAAAACTATAAAAATTCTTCAGTCAAAAATGGCCGAACAGGGTTAAATAAAAATTTTTCTTGGTTATGCGAATGTCAAGCAAACATTCCATTGTATCATTTTGCAAACATTATTGGAATTGTTACTTTTGAATGTTCTCTCAACATTCTGAAACAAGAAGCAACATTTAAGAAACTTTAGATGAACATCCAACTAAAACGTTTCATAATGAAAATGCTCTGTGAAAAATGTATAAATAACAGTTTGAGAGCATTATTAAAGACCAGATAACTTTGAACAAACGTTCTATTACACCGTGTCCTAACTATACGCGACGCCGAGTGAAAATCTTTTCCATGTTAATCTTTTTGTCCTAACCAGCCGCTGGAACAACAGCATACAAACTGTGAAAATGATCATCTGAAGTACTGATTATGTCTTATTCAAAGTTAAAAGTGTCTAATGTGAGTTTGAATATCATATTGTGTGACATTTATAACCATACTGAAAGCAACAATAGATAGTTTACCTCAGATCTTGAAAATAAATTAAAGCAAAAATGTGCGTTAAAACGGCAAACCAACGAGTGTATTCCATAACAAAGGTGGTATCAGTCACTCAGTATGTACTTTTAATAATGTTAAAAGGGTTTAATATTTATGAATTACATTATAATCGAGTGCAGTGCGACTCTGGGAGGCTGTGATATTTGTATCTAAGAGTGAACCGCTTGAGTCCTGATGGCACTTCCTCTCTGGACAGGAAGTGGCGCAGCTCTGCATGGATGACGTCCATCTGATCGGCTACAGTCTGGGAGCGCATGTGGCCGGATTCGCTGGAAGCCATTTCAGAGGACTGAGGAAAGTGGGCCGCATTACTGGTAAGATGAAGCCAAGCACGTGATCAGACAGGATTTATCAGATCTGGAGATTCATCTCAGCGACTGTCACTCCGTCTCAGACGAACATGAACCATAAACATCAGAGCCACAAGCACACACATGCTGGAGAAGCTTTACCTTCAGATTTCATCAGAATACACAGCTGAATGTTTGAGCACACAATGGTGCAGACCATCATCTGACCGCTGGTGATGGGAATTCCGGTTCTTTTTAGGGATCCCGGATCATTTGGCTCAGCTCAGCAAAAAGAACCGTCTCTTTCGGCTCCCAAACAGCTCTTTATTTAGTACCAATTCTGCCTTTTATGTTCCCCCTCATGGCAAAAATATCACGATTTTTTTTAGAAATATCATGATTCACGATTTTATGACGATTATTTGTCATGTTGGTTTTTCTGTTTTGCAAGCTGTTTGAGCATTACAGCCAAACTAATTTACCTATTATAAAGACAAAGCCTTTCAAGGTAACAAAATATACAAAAGTATGGCAGTTATTTAGGCCAAAGTGGGTGAAGATAAAAATCTGTCATTATTTTATCTTTGTTATTAAAAAATTAGAACAAAGATACACATTGCAAATACACATAGTATAAAATAAAATAAACAGTGTTTTATTTTCAGGTAGGCTACAATAGGTGTATTGAGCATTCAAAAAATCATTATTCCATCCCATTATTTTGTCTGGTATTAAGAAAGTAAAAATAAACAAAAAAAAAACAGGTGCGCACAACACGCAGAGTAACGTTAGTTTCGTTTTGTGTGAAAACATGGAGGAAAGCTGGGAGGTTTTAATTATACATATTAATATGAATCAATTACATGAATGTACCTCTGAAGGTTCTGACTGTCTTCAGAAAAGATTAGATGGCATTTTGTTTTCACCTTCGCTCCATGTAATACCTAATAAGTATTTATGGAGCAGATAAAATACAGATAATCATTTATTTATCAGTTATCATTTTGACAACTCTTTTCTTTGTGAGGAGGTAAAATGTGAGGTTTACTATTTTATGAAACCTTTTCAAAGTGTTATTTGAACATTTCGTACATGTTATTAGATAAACTGCTGTCAGTCATGTTGTCATTTAAAATCTGGCCATCATTGGTAATGTTTTTGTTTTAGTGTTTATGCACACAAAAAGTAAATTTTTTGTTGTTTGTCGATTTTAAATATAACACTTTGTGAAAGGATTTATGTGTCAGTAGTTTTTGAAAATTTCCAGCACATTTTAACAATACCGTGATAATACTGATAACTGTGACCATTTTGGTCACTATAATCGTGATAAGAAATTTTCATACCGTCACATCTCTAATCACTAGAATGAAGAAGTGTAGATTTTAACATGACTCAGATGTGTAGAGAGATGCCCACGTTCTCCACCGGTGTCTTTCAGAGTCCAGATCACTGAGTCTGGATGAAGCACATGAAGTGTTTGTGTGTTTGCTGCAGGTCTGGATCCGGCCGGGCCACACTTTGAGGGTCTGCCGGCGTTTGACAGACTGTCTCCGGACGACGCTCAGTTCGTGGATGCTGTCCACACCTTCACCGGCTCCAGCATCGTGCCGGGCGTGGGAATAAAGCAGAGCGTCGCTCACGTCGACTTCTACCCCAACGGGGGCTCCTTTCAGCCCGGCTGCAAGATGCTGGACATTTACAGCAACGTCTTCCAGTACGGCCTGCAAGGTACAGCTGGACAAAATATGGACACATTTGATAGGATTCATTTGCATTTATTTACATAAGAGGCCATTCAAACTGGACGTGTTCTTGTGTGTTTGATTAATTACACAAAACGCAGAAATCTTTTTTAAAACGTTTTTAAAAGATGAGTCAGATTCAGAAGCAGCTGAATGAGGAATATGTCTTGGTGACTGAAGCTTCCAGTGCACAGCAGACTTATATCATATATGAACTAAATATAAACTATAAATTAACCATTGTTATATATTAACTAAAACTAAAACCATAAAAACATAAAACATTTTTTTTAATTGAAATTTATTTTATTTAAGCTAGTTTCTAGTTTAACTTGATGACTAAAGTAAATAAAAGTAAAATTAAAATTAAAATGTATCATAACTATATAGACATGCTTACATTAAAAACAACAAAAAGTAATAAAAATGACAATAAACAACAACAAAATTACTAAACTGTAACTGAAATTAACATGAAACTATATCATATATAAAAAATATATATAAAATATCACTGCAAAAAATGGTTATCTTTCTCGTTTTCTAGTACAAATATTTAAAGGTTCTTGAATCAAGATTAGCAAAATGACTTATGATATTAAGCAATATTTTATGAAAAATTGATCAAAATGTTGTTAATTTTTGCTTATTAAAAAATCTGCCAATGGGGTAAGAACAATCATTTTAATTCAAAGGGAAACAATATTATTTTTCTTGCCCTGCTAGCTTTTTTTTTTTTTCAATTTAAGCAAAAACATACATAATTTTGATAAATTTTGCAGAAAACAAAACTTAATATGTTAAGTCATTTTAGTAATCAAGTGAATGCATCTTTAATACAAATAATATTTAGATATTTGTACTGGAAAACAAGTTTAATAAATGGTTATATTGCACATGAGATGATGCATTATGGGGATTGATGAGGCTGTCTGTGCTTTAACTTTTTTAATGGCACACACTCTTACAAAAACATTACACTTATGTGAAACAGCAGGCTCAACTGAAATGCGTCTGCCTAGTGCATATTTACATACACCCAACGATTAAAAATAGAGCGCAAACAGCGCCTCACCTGCTGTTTCACAGCACAGTGAACATAGTCATTTCCACACAGACACTCTGTTTTATAGGAGTTCCCAAGACCATTAAATGCGCCCACGAGCGTGCCGTCAAACTCTTCACCGACTCCCTCATCAACGCCAGCCAGCCCATAATAGGCTACCGTTGCCGTGACGACAGTGCCTTCAGCAGAGGCCTGTGTCTGGACTGCAAGCAGCTGCGCTGTAACACACTGGGCTTCGCTGTGCGGCACGATCGATCAGGGAGGAGCGCTAAAGGCCTGTTCCTCAGAACCACACCGCAGCCGCCCTACAGAGGTGTGTGTGTGAGTGTGTGAGTGTGTGTGTGTGAGTGTGTGTG
>NW_015547716.1:645308-645588 GCF_001515605.1 Sinocyclocheilus anshuiensis
TGCTGAAGACCCTGATCGAGCCGCTCGAGGCCTCGCTTTCCGTCACACTCAGCGGCACCGGAGGAGAGAGCCCAGAGCTACCCATAATTCTGTGAGTCACAGAGATATCTATACATGATAAACAAGAGCTAATGACCAGATATATATGACATATATATGGGTCATTCTACAGAATTAATAATGTTTAAAATAATAGAAAGCTTAACATACAGTGGTGTGAAAAAGTGTTGGCCCCCTTCCTGATTTCTTATTTTTTTGCATGTTTGTCGCACTTAATGTT
>NW_015547716.1:645598-692934 GCF_001515605.1 Sinocyclocheilus anshuiensis
GAATATATATATATATATATATATATATATATATATAAAATGCATTTTACAATGAATGCAGTAGGCAGGCTAAGCACACGTGACGCGCCATTCCCGCATTTGTGCCCGCTTGCTCCTCATGTTTGCGGCTGAATGCAAATGATCATTATTCATGGACAACTATACCTGTGGAAAGACATCAGCAGTCAGAGAACAGAAAAAGAAAAAAAGATGAAGCCCGTGCATCACTTTCAGGTACATTCATCCTGTGAAACGATTTTGGCTGTTGACATTAATAATGTGTTTTAATGTCGGTAATAATTTAACCACTAACAACGTTTCCATGTTCCGTGTTAGCCATGGTTTTACTACGAATAAAACCAAAAATAATTTTTGTAGCCATGGTAACCACAAATTAACCATGGTTTTGTTACTTCAAATAATAAATAATTGCTTAATTTTCTTTTGCATGATTTCTGAATGCTTGAAATTATAAAATCAAGCAGACAACTGTATCAATAAAATCAAAGCTATAGGTAACTACAAGTTTTGGTTTAAAATTATCACTACCAAAACAGTCACTACCGAAACATTTGGTGCAGTTTCGGTAGTGACATATTTTTTTTTACATTTATTAATTTAACAGACTTTTATTCAAAGCAACTTTTTTGGGTGTTTTGGGAGTTATCCCATAAAATTATCCCTACCAAAACAGTCACTACCGAAACATTTGGTGGAGTTTCGGTAGTGACATCTTTGTTTTGGTAATGACAATTTTATGGGAACACCCTAAAAAACAGTCACCTTCTGAAACATTTGGTGGAGTTTTGGTAGTGACATCTTTGTTTTCTTTTTGGGTCTTACCCGATAAAATTGTCACTACCGAAACAGTCGCTACCGAAACATCTGGTGGAGTTTCATTGGTGAAATCTTTGTTTTGGTAGTGATAATTTTATGGGATAACTCCCAAAAAACAAAGATTTCACCACTGAAACTCCACCAAATGTTTCGGTAGTTACTGTTTTGGTAGTGATAATTTTATGGGTAACTCCCAAAAAACAGTCACTACCGAAACATTTGGTGGAGTTTCAGTGGTGAAATCTTTGTTTTTTGGGAGTTATCCCATAAAATTATCACTACCAAAACAAAGATTTCACCAATGAAACTCCACCAGATGTTTCGGTAGCGACTGTTTCGGTAGTGACAATTTTATCGGGTAAGACCCAAAAAGAAAACAAAGATGTCACTACCAAAACTCCACCAAATGTTTCAGAAGGTGACTGTTTTTTAGGGTGTTCCCATAAAATTGTCATTACCAAAACAAAGATGTCACTACCGAAACTTCACCAAATGTTTCAGAAGGTGACTGTTTTTTAGGGTGTTCCCATAAAATTGTCATTACCAAAACAAAGATGTCACTACCGAAACTCCACCAAATGTTTCGGTAGTGACTGTTTTGGTAGGGATAATTTTATGGGATAACTCCCAAAACACCCAAAAAAGTTGCTTTGAATAAAAGTCTGTTAAATTAATAAATGTAAAAAAAAATATGTCACTACCGAAACTGCACCAAATGTTTCGGTAGTGACTGTTTTAAACCAAAAATAATTTTTGTAGCCATGGTAACCACAAATTAACCATGGTTTTGTTACTTCAAATAATAAATAATTGCTTAATTTTCTTTTGCATGATTTCTGAATGCTTGAAATTATAAAATCAAGCAGACAACTGTATCAATAAAATCAAAGCTATAGGTAACTACAAGTTTTGGTTTAAAATTATCACTACCAAAACAGTCACTACCGAAACATTTGGTGCAGTTTCGGTAGTGACATATTTTTTTTTACATTTATTAATTTAACAGACTTTTATTCAAAGCAACTTTTTTGGGTGTTTTGGGAGTTATCCCATAAAATTATCCCTACCAAAACAGTCACTACCGAAACATTTGGTGCAGTTTCGGTAGTGACATATTTTTTTTTACATTTATTAATTTAACAGACTTTTATTCAAAGCAACTTTTTTGGGTGTTTTGGGAGTTATCCCATAAAATTATCCCTACCAAAACAGTCACTACCGAAACATTTGGTGGAGTTTCGGTAGTGACATCTTTGTTTTGGTAATGACAATTTTATGGGAACACCCTAAAAAACAGTCACCTTCTGAAACATTTGGTGGAGTTTTGGTAGTGACATCTTTGTTTTCTTTTTGGGTCTTACCCGATAAAATTGTCACTACCGAAACAGTCGCTACCGAAACATCTGGTGGAGTTTCATTGGTGAAATCTTTGTTTTGGTAGTGATAATTTTATGGGATAACTCCCAAAAAACAAAGATTTCACCACTGAAACTCCACCAAATGTTTCGGTAGTTACTGTTTTGGTAGTGATAATTTTATGGGTAACTCCCAAAAAACAGTCACTACCGAAACATTTGGTGGAGTTTCAGTGATGAAATCTTTGTTTTTTGGGAGTTATCCCAATTATAAAGATGTCACTACCGAAACATTTGGTGGAGTTTCGGTAGTGACATTTATTTTACATTTACATTTAATTTAGCAGACTCTTTTATCCAAAGCAACTTTTTTGGGTGTGGATGTAAATGTAAAAAACAAAGATGTCACTACCGAAACTCCACCAAATGTTTCGGTAGTGACATCTTTGTTTTTAAATTTAAATTTATAATTATTCATTTAGCAGACACTTTTATCCAAAGCAACTTTTTGGGTGTTACCCCATAAAATTGTTACTACCAAAACAGTCACTACCGAAACTGCTAGTGGAGTTTCGGTAGTGACATTTTTTTTTTTAAGTTTACATTTCATTTAGCAGACGTTTTTATCTTAAACTACTTTTTTTTGGGTGTAAATGTAAATGTAAAAACAAAGATGTCACTAACGAAACGCCACCAAATTTTTCAGTAGTGACACCTTTGATTTTTACATTTACATTTATTCGTTTAGCAGACGCTTTTATACAAAGCGACTTTTTTGGGTGTTATCCCATAAAATTATCACTACCAAAATAGTCACTACTGAAACATTTGGTGGAGTTTCGGTAGTGACATCTGTTTTGTTTTTTTCGGTGTTATCCCATAAAATTGTCATTACTGAAAAAGTCACTACTGAAACATTTTGTGGTTTCGGTAGTGAAATCTTGTTTTTTGGGAGTTATCCCAATTTTATGGGATAACACCCAAAAAACAGTCACTGCCGAAACAGTCACTACTGAAACATTTGGTGGAGTTTTCGGTAGTGACATATTTGTATTTTACATTTACATTTACATTTAGTCATTTTGCAGACGCTTTTATCCAAAGCGACTTACAATTTGGGGATACATAAAGCGATTCTTCTTAAAGAGGCAAACAGATACAGGAAGTGCTTGTAATACCAAGTTTCTAGACATTGTTCAAATAAGTATTTACATCTACATTTACATTTAATCATTTAGCAGACGCTTTTGTCCAAAGCGACATTTTGGGAGTTATCCCATAAAATTGTCACTAACGAAACAGTCACTACCGAAACATCTGGTGGCGTTTCAGTAGTGATTTTTTTTAACGTTTACATTTCATTTAGCAGACGCTTTTGTCCAAAGCGACTTTTTGGGTGCTTTGGGTGTTATCCCATAAAATTATCACTACCAAAACAGTCACTACTGAAACATTTGGTGGAGTTTTTGGTAGTGACATTTTTGTATTTATATTTACATTTACAGTAATTCATTTAACAGATGCTTTTATCCAAGGCGACTTTTATGGGTGTTTTGGGTGTTATCCCATAAAATTATCACTACCAAAACAGTAACTACTGAAACATTTGGTGGAGTTTCGGTAGTGAAATCTTGTTTTTTGGGAGTTATCCCAATTTTATTGGATAACACCCAAAAAACAGTCACTACCGAAACATTTGGTGGAGTTTTCGGTAGTGACATCTTTATATTTACATTTACATTTATTCATTTAGCAGACGCTTTTGTCCAAAGCGACTTTTTGGGTGTTATCCCATAAAATGATCACTACCAAAAAAGTCACTACTGAAACATTTGTAGGAGTTTTGGTAGTGACATATTTGTTTTTTGGGAGTTATCCCATAAAATTGTCATTATCGAAACAGTCTCTACCGAAACATGTGGTGTAGTTTCGGTAGTGACATTTTCTTTTTTTACATTTACATTTATTAATTTAGCAGACGCTTTTATCCAAAGCAACTTTTTTGGGTGTTATCCCATAAAATTGTCACTACCGAAGCAGTCACTACTGAAATGTTTGGTGCAGTTTCAGTAATGATATATTTGTTTTTTGGGAGTTATCCAATAAAATTGTCACTACTTAAACAGTCACAACCGAAACATGTCATCATCGTTTCGGTAGTGACAAAAGGGAACACATAATCCTCATATTTGGGGGAAATAAACTAAATTTTAGTAGTTATGCAATTTTTTTAGTATGTTTTAGTAGCGCTTTAGTATGCAAATTAAAATTCTGTAATGAGATGTGGTTGCTACAAAAGCATTACTGTCACTACCGAAAATGTGCAGTCACTACCGAAACATGGGATGTTTTGTCAAAAATAAAGTATACTGAATTATCAGCTAAAATGTTATGATATTGTTT
The DNA here is from genome assembly GCF_001515605.1 of Sinocyclocheilus anshuiensis. NCBI lineage: Eukaryota > Metazoa > Chordata > Actinopteri > Cypriniformes > Cyprinidae > Sinocyclocheilus > Sinocyclocheilus anshuiensis. The sequence goes on from NW_015547716.1 coordinate 650,194, forward strand.
GGTTCAATGTATATTCAAACTAATGAATCCTTGACTTTGAAATCAGTATGATAAATTTTTTGCCTTTTACAAAGAAAAATTGGGTTCAAAATACAACAAATCTCATAAATACAATTGAAATATTGTTAAAAATGTAATTGTTATTCATTTAATTTTAAAATTCAAGAATTTTTTTTTTTTTCATAAAATAGCAAAAATATTTACAATGTAGATGTAAGCAAAATCTTAATAGGTCAATATAACCCTTCTAATTCAATTATTATTACTTTGTTTCGGTAGTGACAAATATGGGGAGAGGACAACATTCCAAAACTTTCTGAAGATGCAATATGAGAATTAACTGCACAATTACTAGAAATGTGTACCTTGGATATTATACAATTTGCATACATACACATTTTTTTGGAAAAAATACATTTTTTCAAGACGTTTTCAACTCTGACTTTGAACCTATATATATATATATATATATTAGCAAAAAAAATGTTTCATTTTTTGAAGGAAAAACATCTCAGTTTTATTCAGAGACTCAAACTGAGCAAAAATATGAATTTTCTGCAAATGCTGATATTTATATGCTGAAATTCTGATGCTTGTGATGTAAATCAATGAGATCTTTATTTTATGTCAGTATCTGCTGTACTGTTATAATCTAAACATCAGTGGTGGCTCTATATCTCCAGTAATCTGTCTCAGTAAGATGAGATTGAAATGCTCCAAACATATAATGCAGTGATTGAGAGCTGAAGAAATAAAGGCTCCTCAGAAGATGTGAGATGTTCTGGAGGCTTGTGAAGATCATTCCTCCGCTGAGGAACAGTGAAAGTAAAGCTTCTGGAAACAAACGCTCCTCAAAAGATCCTGAGGATCAGATTTGAGACTCTAAAACATGATTGATGGAGAATCAAGTAAAGCTGAGCTGCTTCAGTCCAGGGAGTGGAGATGTGACTGAGTTATTGTGGCGTCTGCAGGCATCAGGAGAGCGGTGCTCTGAAGTCCTTCTCGTCTCTGCTGGCGGTGGCGTCGGATCTGGGCCGGCTCCGCTCCGTCAGGCTGGTGTGGAAGGGAGATCTGGTCTGGTCCAGCTGGATGAGGTGCGTCAGGAACATCTTGAGCTGGAACAGCTCCGATCAGGACACTGAGCTCAGTGTCTGGAGGATCTGCATCAAATCAGGAGAGAGTCAGGAGAAGTGAGTTTCTGTTTCTACTGAATACTGTCTGTCAAACACTGAATCCACGAGGAGTCCTCATATTCTCAGTTGCTTTAGCAATTGCATACATTTGAAATATCATATATAATTTAAAAGCATTTGAAATATATTTTGCCCTCCATATATTTCTGTCAAAAAATACATTCACGTCATATTTGAAGAAAAAAATGTATATATATACTGTATACAGTGGTGGCCTAAATGATTAGAACACTAGTATTATCAGCAGCTAAAAATGCTTTTAAGTCAGTTATTTCTATCTTTTGCTGTAGTGTGTCAGTAGGAAATATCAGCTTACATTTCCAAACATTCATTTAGCCATTAATTGTAATAATCAGTGAGATTTTAGTACTCCACACAGAGATCTGAGCCTTGAACCGTTAACAGCTCCGTAGCTTTGCAGGAAGGTTTCTTGAAGCATCTTGGAGACACGGTTCTTCTTCAAAACACTTCAGCATGTTGTCAAGAAGCAGTGTGCATTTCATTAGCAATTTCTTCACTTTTTTTCACTGACAAAATTGAGACGATAGTCTTTGTCATTCAAAACTTTTCAGAAGCTGATGAAAATCTATTGAAAATGTTCGGCATTTAATAAAAATACAGAATAAAGAAGACATTTTAGAGAAATAATGCATTACAGTTTAGCTAAATTTAGATTTATAAATGTACTGTAGATTTAGTCGACTAATCTCATAATCTTTACTAACACTAGACTAAAACACTATTCAGATGACTAAAATTAAATGGCTTTTTAATCAAAATTGACACTAAGAATTCTTAATGTATGGGAAACTGATCAAAACGAAGTGCGTTTATGATTAAAATAAGAACAAATATCTGTCACTTGGCTCAAAAAAATCAGCTTCATCAAATTTTCATTCCCCACTGACTGATATTTGTTAGTTTTAATCATACACAACATTCTGTTCAGTTTTTCCAAGACTTCATATCATCATTTTTAAGGATTTTTAGATATTTGAACTGGAAAACAAACACATTTGTTTTGTAATTTGTGCAACATTAAGCATGAATGTAAGGCTTTCTGCTGATTTGAGGAACTGATGCTCAGATGATGGAGGGCTAGACTGTTAAACACTAGATCACACGGGCTCTGATTGATCGTGGCATCAGCTATTGATCATGTATCAGGAACAGCCCAGCGGTCATTGGCTGGAAATAGGAAGTTCATCCCACACTGAGATAACTGTAGGCCGGCATGTTTGACGTTCAGTTTACATCAAATCACGTCATGTCAAGTTTTTGACGTCAGTTTAAGTTGCATATGTGACCTGTTTTTTGACGTGAACCTGATGTCTTTTCGATTGGCTTCTGGAAGCAGTCAACATGAAGCAAAGCATTCGCTTAAACCGATGAGAAGCCGTTTATGACGACGTGATCAGATGATGTGCAGAGATCTAACAAATGCAGCAAAGCCTCTGAGAAAAACTGATGTTAATGCATGCTCTGAAGACATTGCTGTGAACCCTTAAGCCAAGTTTAACTATATATGATGATTATTTTCTCATGAAAGAAACTGTTCAGTAACGCAGAAGTTCTGAAAATACAGATCACAGCAGTCCAGTTCAGTTTGCTTCTTCATTACAATTATAAAAGAGTATTATTTGTGACCCTGGAGCACAAATGCAGTCATAAGCAGCACAGGTATATTTGTAGCAATAGCCAACAATACATTGTATGGGTCAAAATTATACATTTCTCTTTTATGTCAAAAATCATTAGGATATTAAGTAAAGATCATGTTCCATGAAGATATTTTGTAAATTTCCTACCGTAAATATATCAAAACTTAATTTTTGATTAGTAATATGCATTGCTAAGAACTTCATTTGGACAACTTTAAAGATGATTTTCTCAATATTTAGATGTTTTTGCACCCTCAGATTTCAGATTTTCAAATAGTTGTATCGCAGCCAAATATTGTCCTATCCTAACAAACCATACATCAATGGAAAGATTATTTATTCAGCTTTCAGATGAAGTATAAATCTCAAACTCACAAAATTGACCGTTATGACTGGTTTTGTGGTCCAGGGTCACACTGATTTGTAAGAAGGGTATGTTTCCTCATCTCTCTGTTCAGGACGTGGTTCTGCGGCGTGTCCACTGGAGGCTCTCGTCTCAGGATCTCGGAGCAGCAGGAGTTCACACGCTGCCGGATCAAACATCAGAACGCTAACAGCAGCGCTTCAACCCAGTCTGTTTATTAATGCAGTTCAAGTACTCCAAAAAAATTACATCTCTTTGCACAATACGTTCTGAAATGTTACGTAAAAATTTTCAAAGTGAACAAAAATTTAGGTACTGTATAAAACACAGTGAACATTAACAGACAGTATTAATCTTTTTGTTTTTTGTTCTGGTTTTTCATTCGTTTCTCAATTTTAGTGTTCGGCCTATTTTCACCTACGACATCTGGACTCGATTAAGATGTTTTTTCAGTGCACTTTTCCTCTATGAAATTTCACCAAGACTATGTAAAAATGAAAAAAAGTCAAATACAGGCAAATATTCTCCGATCCAGACCGCCGCGAAACCACCGAGCCGGGTTTCTTCCTCGCAGATGGCAGTACGGTGCGGTCGGCCTGGACTCACAAACGCTAAAACAAAAGAACAGTATCAAAACCAACAGAAATCCTCCAGTTACTGTACAGAGTTCATATGAGAGACCAGTCCGTCTCCACGATGATGATGATGAAGGTGTGTTTCTGTCAGAGTCTGTAAACTAAACGTGCTAATGTGACCGCGAGAATCCTCCGCTTTCCCATGATGCTCAGTGACTGCAGTCTTCTGAAGTGATTGTACCTTTCTGCAGGTTTCTTCATGATCGTACTGTTAAACACACATTAATCTCAAGTCTGCGCTGCTCTTCATGCACACATTCCTCATCAGTGGAGTGTGGTGAATGTGAGTGTATGGCAGGCCATTTTAACATTTAATCCTTACAACATACTAGCATCTACTCGCACACTGCTAGTACTTATTCTTTAGCTAGGAGTACCTCTTAAAAAAAAGATAACAGTACCTATTCATTAGATACTAGTACACACTTATTAGATACTAGTACGAATTCCAAATGCTACTGGCAAGATTTTTCATTTTACTAGTAAGATTTTTAATTGAGCTCTACAGTGGCCATTCTGACTAGTTAAAACAGAAAACGAGTTAAAAAAAAATTGTGACTATTAAGGTAAGAACAGTTACTAGCAACAATTACAAAAAGACGTGTCTAAAAAATAAGTACCTAAAACTAGTGACTAACAAATAACTAAGTATGTACTAGTATCTATTGAATGCTTACTAGTACTATTTAAAAACATGAGTCACATTATGAATGCATACTAGTCAGAACTGAAGTTAATATCTGAATGACAGATCCCCATAGAAGTGGCAACAATCTGAAATGTGCTACTAGGAACAACATAATAGTTACTAGTCACCACTGAAATAGGTACTAGTAACCTTTTAAAGATAACAGTATTTATTAGATACTAGTACTTAAATAATAATATACCTAGTACCTAAAGAATAAGCACTAGCAGCTAATGAATAAGTACTAGTATCTTATGAATAAAAATTAATACCTTTAAAAAGTAGTACCTAAATAGTACCTAAATAATAAGCACGGGTAGCTGAAGAGGTTTTGAGGATTAAATGTTGAACGGGCTTGCCATAGAGGTGTGGAGCTATATACAAACAAACACGAACGCACACAGAATGAAGCATGTAAACGGCGGACTGACGCAGAGCCGCCTCCTTCGTTAGCGTTTTTGAGTCCTGAGTGTTGTCAACAAAACTGTAACTGTAAATTTCTTATCGACAGTAGAAGAAATAATCTGTTCTCACATATAATACAGTTAATATCGTTTCTCTATACAGCCGCGCGTCTGCGGAAAAGGGAAGGCGAAACGTTTCTGCTCTTACAAAATAAAAGTCCTTTTCCGTGCTTAAGCTCCGCACGAATCCTTAAAAAGATGTTTGATATCAAACCAGGAGTCTTGAGAGGAGTTCATGAAGGACGACAGGAGATGCTCTATCTACAAATACCCCGGTAAACCTTGGCACTCGAGGGTAAAACAGAGAAATGATGTGAGGACAGAAGTCTGAGGAAGCGTTATGGACTGGTGGCTCCTGTAAAGAGGCTCTCAGCGTCTCATCTGGCCCATCTGGTAGTTCTCCCGGGGCTGGCGCTGGCGCTGGGCCTGGCGTGGAGCGGGCCGCTGGTTCTGGTGAGCGTGCTGGTGCTGGTTCTGGTTCTGGTTCTGCTGCTGCTGCTGCTGCTGCTGAGCTCGTCGTCTCTTCAGAGTACCTGCACCAGACAGACAGAGAGAGAACGACTCTTCAGCATCACACAAACACACGGCCTTCACCTCAAATACTAATTTCTGAGACCACAGACCAAAACATCCAACAAAATCATGTTCTTTTACTCCTGACCGTAGTCAAACCAAACCAACGGAAACTCTTCAGCTGATAATATACTTTGACTATGGTCAGAAGTAAATGAACATTTTCAACTGATTGGGATTATAATAATACTATTTACAGGGATAATGTTTATTATTGGGATATAAACAATTATATGCATCACTATTATTATTATTTCTAAGGTAGAAATACATTAGTATTGTAATACTGTAAAATATTCTGAAAAAGGGCATACAAATTTGAATATATCTCTTTAAATATTATTATTTGTATTACTATTATTATTTCTAAGAAATAAACACTACTATTATAATACAACCACAGTGTTAAATAAAATATTAATTGAAAAGAATATTGTTTTTGTTGAAAAACACACAAAAATAAGTTTATTTACTTTTGACTAAAAATCAAAGTATTTAGATTTTCATATAAAATGAAGCTCTGATTGGGATAATAATAATAATAATATCCCAATAATAAACTTTATATTCTACTAAATAGATTTATTATTATTATTATTTCTAAGATGAGTATTGTAATTAGTATTGTACAACTACACTAAAATTAAAAAATGAAAATTTTATAAGCATTTTTTTTTTATACTTATTATTGTAATTTTACAATACTTATAGTTAATTTCTTCAATTGTATGAGTTCAAGGTTTTATTTTGGCAAAAAACTGCAGGGAGACCTTTACGTTTCTGACAGGAGTTTTACAAACGCATCTCGTTACAAATCTACATGCATGAAAGCGTGAACTGCTGTAATCATCTGTCCACAAACAGCATAACCTCGCAGCACATGCAGAGATTGAGTTTGCTGCATTTACTCTGAAGTGAGATGTGAAAGCACTGGATATAAACACTTGAATACAGCGCTTCACTCTGGATCTGGTGTATCCATACTGCAAAAACCCCCACTGACTCTGTTTCAAACGTCTCAGTACTGGACTGTGAGGAGATACGTTACCTGGCAGAGGTTTAGGAGGAGGCAGTTTGGGGTTGCTGCTGGGCGTGTGAACACTGCAGATCTTAATGAATCCGGCCATCAGCATGATGAGAGCGATTCCCATCAGCAGAACTGCCCACCAGTGAGCCTGAGACACAGACACAGAATAAACACACGCTCCGAGAGATAAACACAGAATAAACACTCTCAGAAACAAACACAGAATAAACACTCTCGGACACAAACACAAAATAAACACTCAGACATAAACACAGACACACACACACACAGAATAAACACACACACACGATCGGAGATGAAGGGACACGCACCACGATCCACTCTGCGATGTTCTCGTACAGCTCCGGGTTGAAGATGGCCTTCTTCAGGCGTGCCAGAGGACCGTCAGCGTCCACCAGACGGCACTTCATGAAGACGTCGCAGTAGCCCTTGAAGTCGTTGCAGGGTGAGCCGGCCTGAAGAGTAGTGACCTTCTTATTGAAGAAGCGGGCGAGACGCTCAGAGCCCGTGCTGCTGCAGGTGCTGGGGTTCACTGCGGAGACAGGTTTGCATTGTGAGAACAGTTTCTGATTTAAACTAATGAAGTGTGTTGTGAGTAGGGGAGTATCTTTAATTTAAGCACAGTTATTTAATTCAGTGGTGTTTATTACACAGCTCTCTATGATATGTGGTTCTGATTGGTCAATCGCAGCATTTAGTAATCATATATTCACTGAAAAAAACACAATCCTGTTTCATACAAATGCAACTGGCACCATCTTGTGTTTCATTTAGTAATTGCACTGAAAAAAGAAATAATAAATGAATGCAATTTACAGTATCATTCTCCAAACATTCCTGTGTATGCATAATATCTCCAAAACAAATATGAACTTGATTAAAAATCAGTGTTCTCCAATTTATGGATAATACAGGAATCTGAACTAGGTAGCATGACCTGGTTCTGGTAATTATAATAATCCTATATTATTATTATTAATCATCAATTGATTATGAAATTGTGTCGTGTTAAAGCATTCTGAATCTTGATGGAAATTAAGCTACTGTGAGAAGAGAGACGTGTAAGAAATTACAGTAATATGCAACGTAGAATTATTTGCAGTGTTTTAAACAGGGTTTTGGCAGGTTTTGTTCAATTTAAGTGTTTTTAAAGACCTTTTTAAGAAAGAACCTAAAAGGAATAAATTAAGGGAACACAATCTGTCATTATGTTTTCTTAATGAGTTGTATTAGTGGCACTTCAAAGTTTGAAAATACAACTTCCAACAGATCTCTTTTACTTTTTAATTCATTAAAAAATAGCTCAGCTAGAACATTAAAACAACTTCTACTGTATCTTCTGATCACACTGCAAAAAGTGCTGCTCTTCTTCAGTATTTTAGTCTTGTTTGTCAGTGCAAATGTCTGAATGCATATGATAATAAATAATAACAGGCTCAGAAAAATCTACTTAATTCAAAGAGAAACAAGTTTTCATTCCTCATTAGCAGATATTTGTTCTTGTTTTAATAATAAACTCACTTCATTATGCTTAGAAAACTAGACTTCTTCATTTTGCATCTCCAGTAAACGCATCTTGAATTAAGGATGTTTAGATATTTGAACTTTAAAACAAGACAAAAATACTGAGGAAGATGTCATTTAATGCCGTGACTTCATGAATTTCAGACGTTCAGCTCTCTTATTTTTTAGAAGCATGCATTGAGACTGTTAAAGACCTGCAGGACCCCTGTCTGAGTGTGCATATGATATTGGTGATATACATCACAATCTGAAGCTCTGTACTGACTTCTCTCCATGCAGCACACGTGGCAGAGCTCGGTCTCGTCTTTGCCGTCCATGCTGGCGCAGGTGCAGACCTCCAGCCCGTACTTCTCACAGATGGAGCCAGAGCAGCCCTGAAACACAGAGAGCAGGAGTGAGACGCTCCGTCACACCAGGGCTGTGTTCGGTACATCGATACCACGATGTAACGGCAGAGATTTGACGATACGAGTATTGATATACAGCTGTCTCAGTATCGATATCACGGCACATGCACAGCAGTGGACTGTGCTTAATTTGAACACCTTTAAAATGGAGTAGAAAAGTGCAAGGTTTCTGAAAAATAATGAATAGAGTATAATATATTGGCTACAACAAGGTTTAATCTGGCCACAGAGGAACACAACCGGGGTTTGCCTGATATAAAGAGACGTAATCCCCGAAACAGAGACTCACACTTGCGCAATACAGAATTATCTCCAAGTACGCACGCTCTCTCTCCACTTAACGCGCTTGCTTTCTGAAAACACCGGTTAGCTTGCAGTTCAGCGATCTCCACTTCAATATTCTATTCTCAGAAAAGTGTAATTCATCAACTGTTCATTTATGAGAGAGAGAGAGAGAGGCTGTGTATGTATGAATTACCACCGTTTTGCTGCGTTTCTCTATTAACAGTGAAGCTGTGGCTTTAACTACTTTAGAAACAATGATGTTACCAGCTACTTGTTGAGAAAGATAATGTAGCTCTTCAGCGGTTAAGCTATTTTATTGATAAAATTGTGGGCAGCACTGAGAAGTTTCTGAGTTGCTGAATGTGCTTGAGCTACAGTGAAGACAGCGCATTAGTTTAGAACGCTTCTAATTTTTTTATTTATTTTTTTTTTAAGCACAGAGAGTGTGTAAATTTGTGCAATGATAACCTACCAGCAATGTAAAGATGATTTTTTTTTAATAAATCAGCCTTGTGTGCGTTAGATACAGTGAAAACAGCACGTTAGTTTAGAACTCTTCTCATTTTTTTTTTAATCGTAGAGAGTGTGTTAATTTGTGCAATGATAACCTACCAGCAATGTAAGTGATTTTTTTTAAATATTAGAATGAGTACATTACAATATAAGAGTACATTATTATTTGTGGGCCTAAAAACAAGATGCAAACAATCAGAATATTGTACCTGGTGGAGAGTGCCCAATATTAACATGAAACATACGCCATTACTTATATAGTATCCTGCTATGTTACAGTTATGGAGGCCCTTCATAATGCAGAGGTCAACTGCCTGTTCTGCTAATAGTCAGCAATGACCCTGTAGTATGCAGTGTTAAATAAACAGCTGTTTACTGAATTCTGCTGAGGTGAAATTCAGTGCAGTCCTGTATCGGCATTCTTATCGTATCATGACTTTGCTGGTGATACACAGCCCTATCACACACACACTCACACTCACACACACACACACACACACACACACACACACACCCACTGTTGCGTTTATAATTTTGTTCAGTGTAGTATTATTGTTTCATATTTTAATTATCATTAAAACCATATTCAATTACTGCGATTTGAACAACTGAGGATACATAAATACTGTCCAGCATTAGGCATAGTATTCAGTGACAGTGTCAGGTGCGCACAGCAGCAGAGTAGTTTCATTTTTGTGTGAAAATATGGAGGAACGCTGGGAGGTTTTATAAGAGTGCTAAGGGAATTATACAAATTAATATGAATTAATTAATTATATGTAACTCTGAAGGTTCTGACTGTCTTCAGAAAAAATTAGATGGCATTTTGTTTTCACCTTCGCTCCATGTAATACCTAATAAACTAGTGTTCTTTACGGGAAACAGCTGTAATTCTGCTGCTCCATCAGCACCACCTGCTGGCAGAGAGTGGATTTACAGAGACTCACATTTTGTGTGCAGTTTATGTCTGGACTAAAACCAGATCAGCTTTGCATGCCCTGCTGTAAATTTTGACTGGTTGATGAAAAACAAGCTTATGTGGATTCTACACATTTAAACAATTCAGATAAGGTATTTATAGAATTATTTATGGAGCAGATAAAATACAGATAATCATTTATTTATCAGTTATCATTTTGACTTAACCCTTTTCTTTATTTAAAGGCTGAAATGTGAGCTTTACCATTTTATTAAACTTTTTCAACGTGTTATTTGAACATTTCGTACATGTTATTAGATAAACTGCTGTCAGTCGTGTTGTCATTTAAAATACGGCCATCATTGGTAATGTTATTGTTTTAGTGTTTATGCAAACAAAAAGTCATTTTATGTGTTGATTTTAAATATAAAATTTGGTGAAGTGATTTATGTGTCAGTAGTTTTTGAACATTTCCAGCACATGTTAACGATACCGTGATAATACTGATAACCGTGATAATTTAGGTCACTATAATGGTGATATGAAGTTTTCACAGCGCTGCGGATCACTCACCCCGTTCAGGCAGACCTGCGTGTCCCCGTGGCAGGCGGTGAAGTTGGCTTTGGGCTCTGAGGTGGGGCACTGGGCCGAGGCGCCGTTACACATGCCCTGATGAGCGCACTCAGACTCCTCGCGACACTTCTCATTCCGGCCCTTGTAGGAGCACTCGGCCGTGCAGCAGGGGCCCTGACTCGGACTGCACACACACAGCAAATCAACACATCCAGGCGTCATACACATGCTTACAGTGAACTTCCACGACTTCTCACACAATCTTCATGACCTAATGTTCTGCTACTTTACAATAACAATAAAAATCTGCTCAAATTTATCATAGCATGTTTACTAAAATGAATGACTATTAATGCTACTTCTTTGTTTTCTAGTTGTTTTACTAAGTGCAAGCTGCGATTGCGCCAGACGTTACTCCATGCAGAGAACATTTCATCACATCACTGAATATTGTAATTTAACCAATATTATGAGTTAAACTCAGGACCTGAATTTCATTTTGGAAACTATTTCGGTCTAACAGTAGAATTCAGGTACAAAAACATACAAAAATTGAATAAACTATAAAATAAAAAACTGATTAAAGTTTTAAAAGTTATTCAGTCAAGAGCAGTGCATGATTTTCTGTGTTTTGTTGTTTGATAATTATTAATGACAGTCAGCACAAGTTTATTAATGCTGCACCTGACCCGTGTCCGAGGCACTCTTAGAAGTTTTGGACCCAAACCCGCTCGGGCCTTGGGTTTTGGATCCAAGTGGACGCGTGAAGACCTCTACCCTGAATAGGGCCTTTTGCACCGCGGGAACCTTTTCATAGTACCAGAACTAATTGTGGAACTACCCACTTTTTGGCGTTGTGGCACCGCCGAAACTGGGTGCGATTTTAGTACCGGACTGCCTTTTTCGAGAACCAAATTAGCTCCTACTCCGGAGCAGGGTCTAACCAGCACAACTGGTACTAATCGTGACGTAAGTAGACATTGATTGGCCAAACGTGTATGGAAACGCCCTCACCCGCCATGATTTAAAACGCTGTGTAACCATACTGTAAACGTGTCAACTTATTTCGCAAGTATGGAGAACAGCGATAGATGGACGGACGCTGAAGTGCAGGCACTTGAAGCAAATGCAGCACTGCCAGTTGTTGTTGGAGATTCTTAGTCCTCCTTTCCGTTCTTTCAATCGCTTTACGTATACGTCGACTTTCCATGTCCATTATTGTGAAACCCGCGAGACACAACAAAAACACAGCTCCGATCACAGCGTCCTCCATCCTCCTGTTGTTAATGTTGTTCTTCTGTTTCCGTTGTTGAACGCCACGCACAAATGACGATGCTGTCGACCGGCTTACATCACTTCTTAGTACACATTGTCGTGCGAATGCAACCCTTTAAATGGTACTGGGAAATAGTTCGCGCAAAATCGTCCCAGTACTTTAGTACTGTACATTTAGTTCTGGAACTAAAGCGGTGCGAAAGGCCCTAATATGGATCACGCTGGAGAAACACACTGAGCGCTGTACCTGCAGACTTTGTTGGGCTTGAGTTTGCACTTCCTGTTGTCTGGCTGATTGGCGTCATAGCAGCACTCGTCTTTACACTGATCACTGTAGCCACAGTCACACTCCTCACCCGGCTCCACCAGACCGTTCCCACAGATGGGCTGTCCAGACTCTGTGACACACACACACACACACTCACAGACACAGACACACACATACACACACACACAAAGAGACACACACAACAGACACACACAGGTGTCAGTGCTCCAGCTGAAGATCAGGACTCACTCTCCCATCGCTCTGAGACTCACCTACGAAACAGCTGCCGCGCTTCTTCTCCAGCACCTGGCTGATGTTCTTGACACTGCAGACGGAGAACTTGTTGTTGTTCAGCTTGTCTCCGGATGTGGCTCGAGCGTACATGATGTAGTTCCCTCGCTCCTTCTTATCCTGGCTCTTGGACTCGCCCGGAGTGCACTCCGACCCGGAGTCATGCTGTGGACCATCATCATCATCATTAACATCATCATTATCACAATAATCATTATCACCATCAACCACCACCATCATGATCAACATCATTACCATCACCATTAACATCATCATCACCATCAACCACCACCACCATCATCAACATCATTACCATCATCATCATCACAATAATCATCACCATCAACCACCACCATCATCATTAACATCATCATTATCACAATAATCATCACCATCAACCACCACCATCATCACCATCACCATTAACATCACCACAATAACCATTATCACCACCATCATCACTAGGGGTGGGCAATATACGGTAGACACGATTAACCAGTAGAGATATTGGACTTATCGTCTCTATCGCGGTTAAATGCTCATGTGACATTAATGTGCTTATCGTTTGTATGCGTTTTTAAGCATTGCGGTTTAAAAACAAGTGATTTTAAGTCGTTGAAATGCAATCAGCAGCAAAAGAGAACTCACAAAGCTCTTAAAGTGACAGTAGTCTAATATTCCTGCTCTGTCATTCGTGTTACTCAAACAACACAAGTGAAAATCTCACTCACTGCTCTTGACTAAATCACTTTTGTAACTTTAAAAAGAAATATATATTTCATTTACACAGTGAAGAATATGCAGTGTTTTTATACATTTAATTATTATTATTTTTTTTTTTACAATGTATGTACCAGGGCTGTACGTTAACTTTTTTTTCACATAGCACTGGTGCTACAGAGGTTGAAAGTTTTGTAGCACAGGCCAAAAAGTTGTAGCACACGTATAAAATGTCTGTTCATGTCTGAAAACAAACACAAGTAATGGAGTTCCATCACTTAAATAGGCACTGATGTTCCATACAGAGCACAAAAAATACAAACCATCACAAAAATTGTTTTTGACAAAGTTTTCTTAATTTGCTAAAAATGGAAGAGTTCAGAAACATGACACCTCTTACACCTTAACAAAATATAAAATAAAAAAACAATGGCAGACATTTAGGCAAAGTTAGCAAAGATAAAAATCTTTTTCAGTATTTTATCTTTGTTATTAGAAAATAAGAACATTTTTCAGGTACAGTATTTAGCAGTATTTACAACATTTTATTTTACAGGTACAGTATTTAGCAGGAGCATTCAAGAAATTGAATGAACAAATATTAAAATAAAACACTATATACATCAATTATACTTTTTTTAAAGCAACTGACTGATGATAAGTTCATCAGTCAAGAGCAGCGAGTGATTTTTTTTCTGTTTGGTTGTTTTACTAACATTAAAAGATCATCTGTCTTTCAATAGCGTTTCATTTTTATACCATCATTTACTCAAGTTGTTTTAAACCTGATTCATCGCACAGACCAGTTTTTTTGTAGCACGTGCGACATATATTTCGCACTGTACAGCCCCGTGTACCATTTCTTATTCGTTTATTCTACTGTATTTTTTTTGTCCTGTTGCTTGTAATTAGTTTCTTATTCTTATTTAATCACTGACTTTCTGCTTGTCTTCAGTGAGAGTTTATTTTTTTAATTCAGGCTAGAATTAGTTTTTGTGATATTGACACTGGTGACAAGAATTATGAAATTTCTATGGTGTCATGTTCTATGGTAAATGTTGAAAAACTATATCGTGATATGTATTCTTACTGTGAAAAAATTACTTATATCGCGATATAAGGTTTTGGTCATATTACCCACCCCTAATCATCACCACCACCATCTTCATCATCAATCACTACGATCAACATCATCATCATCTTTAAATCCCTCCACACTTTACACACTGAGATGAATTATAATCTTAATTGTAATTAAATTTACATCAACAGGGTTTCTGCTTGTTTTATGAAGGTACATTTAAAACTTTTTAAAGACCTTTATATATAAAAAAAAAAGGAATAAATTGAATTGAAAACTGTATTTTCAAACTATTGTGTTCTGTCGATCTCCATTACGTTTTTAATCAGTTCACAATAACGGCTTGAATATCTCTGCTCATAAACACTAGAATATGGACATAACTTTTACTGTTCCTTCTGAACAAACTGCAAACAACTGCTGCTCTTCCTCAGTGTTTCCAGTGCCAATATCAAAAGGATGGCGGCATGTTCACACGCTGCGGCTTCTCTCTCTCCCGACAGAAAGCTGTTTTCGTGTTTTTGTCTTGTGAGTCGCAGTGTTTTTGTACGTATTCATCGCGTCTATCTGTCTCTAAGCGCGCATACAGTCGTGAGACAAGGGTCGTCAGAGGCTCTTCAAGACTGATTTAACACCACTTACTGGAATATGTTTAAGCAGGCTGCCACATACAATAACACCACAGCCCTCCAGGAGTACTCGGAGACTGTCACTGCCTACATCACCAAGTGCATTGATGATGTAACAGTCACAAAGACCATCACTGTCCGGGCCAACCAGAAGCCGTGGCTAACAGACATGTGGAAGAATTGACAATAAAGCAGACTTGACTTGACAATGTCTGAAAATACTTACATTAAGATACATTTACTGGAGAAACTAAATTACATAAGATATGTTTTGTTTTATGAAATATTGTAAACCAAGAATAGAGTAAAAAAAAATCAACTTAATTCAAAGAGAAAATAGTTTGACAGATATTTGTTCTTGTTTTAAGCAGAAACTGTTATATTTCTCAAAAAACAAGACTTTATACAGTATGTTCAATTTGCATCTCCAGTAAATGTCTCTTGATTTAAGATGTTTAGATATCTGTACTGAGAAACAAGACAAAAAAAGTCCCTTTTTTTTGTTGTGAAAGCAATTATGCAGCATTTAATGACTTTAGAACTTGAAGACTTAAGACCTTTTTAAGGCATGCAGAAACCCTGAATAAATTCCCTGTCTGTTGTTCTCAGTCAGATCTCCTCATGTCAGAGTGACAGACACTCTGAAATAAGACACATGAAACAGTGATTGCAGCTCTGCTCACTCTGGACCTTCATCAGGGGCGTCAGATCTTCATCCTCACTCACCGGGGAACCGAAGTTGTGTCCGACCTCGTGAGCAAAGGTGATGTGCGAGACTTTGGGAGGCACGTGCGAGGCATAGTTCTGCACCGTGATGATCCCGGTGTTCAGAGACTTCTTCTTCCCGTCAGAATACAGCTTATTCTTCTCGCAGATTCCCCCAGAGCTCCCTGAGAAACACACAGCAGCATCAGCATCAGAGGCCTGACGGAGAAACGCTTCATCTGAGTGCACATCTTTATAATGCAGCAGCGGTTACCAGCTGGAGCGCCGACCCAGGCCAGACCCAGCACGCCGTCGTCAAAGTCCCGGTCGGTGAAGACGTACGCCAGGCAGTAATCATCGTGATTCTGCTCCGAGTTCAGCTCCAGAAACTTCTCCACGCCGATGTTAGCGAAGCGGAAGGGGTTGGAGCGATCGCGCTCGTCGCTGGTGGTGTTAATCTGAGATGAGTCGAGCAACACACGGCTGTTAGGAACCAGCTGCTGTGTCTAAAGCTGGGCTATTAACAACTAAACCATCATTTGTTACTGAAAATATACTATATATATATATTGAAAAACAATTAGTTCAGCTAGTTGCTAATGCAACATTTCTCATTTTCATTTAGTTGATATGGAAGCACATTTTCACCACATAAGAAAAAAATATCATGCTTTGATAAATAATTATGACATGAAAATTTGTAATTATGACATAAACAGTAAAAAAATAACGTCACAATTATGATACAAAGTGTTTGTCATACTTTTGACTTGTCACCAAACATATTTTTTTACTAAAATAAAAACTAAAACTGAAATAAAAATTATTGACATAAAAAAAACCTAATAAAAATAGACACAATTACTAAAATTTTAAAACTGGGAAAATCAAATCCAATTCAAAATTCTTAATGTAATGGTGTTAAAAAGCAGCTTGTGTATAAATATGTTATTATTAGAGATATTATCATTTGTTAAAACCATAAAAATGTATTTAAAATAAAAACTAAAAATACAAATATGAAGAAAAAAAAAAACACCTAATTTCAGCTAGTTGCCAAGGCAACATTTTTAATATTCAGTTTAAGGGAAAAAAATGCTTTGGTGAATGTCATCATTATTGACATTACATGTCATAATTTTTTACATAAAATCTGAAATTATGACACAAAAAGTCAAATAAATGACCTAAGTCATAGTTAGGAAATACAAAATTTAAATTTTTATGTCACAATGATTTAACCAAACATTTGCTTTTTACAAGGGCTTTCATAAAGTATCAAAATAAATAAAAAGTATATAGATATATTTACCTAAAAAAACATACCTACACAACAAAATGACTAAAACTTTAACTGAAATTAAAAAGGAAAACTTAAATTTAAAATATGATTGTTACTATAAGAGTATGTCAGTGATAGAGTAATATCTGTAAGTGTTTTGAGCTCTGCACATGCACTCATTTCATGTGAAATCACCCGTATCCTCTTGACCATGAAGCTGATGTTGCGGATGCCCATGAAGTCTGTGCCCTGGTAGATGGCATCAATGGCCTTGACGTGACTGGAGATCTGCGCGGGACACAGAGCATCAGCATCATCATCATCATCATCATCATCATCATCACTCACTGATCCAGCTGTCTCCGCAGGTCAGGACGCACCTGAGCGATCACGGCCTCTCTGGTCTTGTAGTACTTGTAGAAGAGGTGATCGGTTTGGATGAAGAGCTGGCAGGTGTTCTTCTCCACCTGCGTCATCCTCCTCTTCCTCAGTAAGACGGGGTCATCTGTGGACGTGATCGCCTCCTGAGGGAAACACAGACGCCTCATCACCTGAGAGCCAGCGGTGCTTTCTCTGAACAAACACTGAAGCAGATGTCTGACCTTGCTCGGGTCCTCCAGCGCAGACGCCTGATATCTCTTCATCCGCTCGAACACAGACGAATCCGCGCAGCCGCCTCCCGGCCCGTATCTGTGAGGATAATCTGATCAGGTGACAGAGAGGGACAAGGAAACACCGTCAGAAGCTCAGTGACAAACCCATCAAAGCAGATGGACTTCATCATGATGTGTTACATGAAGACTCGTTATCTGACTCTGAGCAGATCACATGAGTTTAGCTGGGATGCTCAATCCAGTCATAAACACGGACGTTACAATTTAACGTGGAATGTTATGGAATTTGCTAAAGTTTGGATGAATTAATCAAAAGTAGGTCAGTATACTTAAATCGCAATATGGACTAGTGTCTGTGAATATTAGACCACAGAAATACTGTTTAAGTATGAATCCTGTGTTCTGCGTGTCTCTGTGTGAATGAATGACGCAGATGTGCGGTTTCGTTTATTACACACACACTGAAGAGTGTGACGCTCGCTGTGATTTAATTCAAATGGAAAAAATGGAATTTGGGAAAAAAATAAAACTGATTTCATTGGACTCTAGTTTAGGGTTAGTGGTCAGTTAAACAGAAAACATGTGACCGCCAGATACACGACCGACCAATCAGAATCAAGTATTTCAGAGCGACGTGTCAAACAGTTAACTACACTGAAGCTGTTCATAGCACAAAATTATCACAATATATATATCATAGAGGCACAAAAACAACTCGTGTAACAAAACAATTAGACATTTTATAAAAGTCCCAAATATATGAACTAACATTGTCAAGGTGCAATTATTTTGTTACAGTATTCATGAATCTGTTAAAATTAGTACAATACAAAATACAGCTGCTCATTGTTTGTTCATGTCTGAGGTTTATAAAATAATATTACCAGATACATCTTTTGTTTTTAATGATGTATTAGTAAATGTTGAAATGAACGAGCTGTTGTTAATCAGGTCACACCCTGATGAAGATGCAAACTGAGCACAAGAGCCGTTTCTCCTACTGTGTGAGGTGCAGCACAGCTCCTCTGTTGAAGTGTTTCTCAGACAGACGGCTCACTCACGGATGTGGTCCTCGTGGTAGATGACGGAGTGGAACGGGACATTCTTGTCCTGCAGGTATCTCTCGACCGGCTCCACGTAAAACGTCCCTCGATGGGTCTGAATGAAGCCCTCGAACTTCCCGTCCACGACCGAGCCGTGCGTCAGAGAGCCCTGTTCACCTGAGGACAGACGGATCCGGATCAGACGAGAAGAGCCAGATCTCCACTCCACCAGAGAATCACAACACCACAGACAAACACACAAGACCTGCTCATGCTTCTGAGAGAGTCTTTTCTGCTCGCCAAGGCTGCGCTTATGTCATCAAAAATACAGTAGAAATTCAAAATATCTGTGATCAAAACATTATTACTCCAGTCTTCAGTGTCACATGATCTTCAGAAATCATTCTAATATGTGACCCTGGAGCACAAAAGCAGTCTTAAGTCGCTGGGGTATATTTGTAGCAATAGCCAACAATACATTGTATGGGTTAAAATTATTGATTTTTCTTTTATGCCAAAAATCATTAGGATATAAAGTAAAGATCATGTTCCATGAAGATATCTTGTAAATTTCCTACCGTAAATATATCAAAACTGAATTTTTGATTAGTAATATGCATTGCTAAGAACTTCATCTGAACAACTTTAAAGATGATTTTCTCAATATTTAGATTTTTTTGCACCCTCAGATTCCAGATTTTCAAATAGTTGTATCTCAGCCAAATATTGTCCTATCCTAACAAACCATACATCAATGGAAAGATTATTTATTCAGCTTTCAGATTATGCATAAATCTCAATTTCACAAAATTGACCGTTATGACTGGTTTTGTGCTCCAGGGTCACATATGCTGATTTGCTGCTCAAGAAACAGTTCTGATTATTATCAATTTTGAAAACAGTTGTGCTGCACAATATTTTTGTGGAAACTGTGATACATTTTATTTTTCAGGATTCACAGATGAATAGAAAGTTCAGAAGAACAGCATTTATTTGAAATAGAAATCTACTGTAACATTATAAATGTCTTTACTGACACTTTTGATCAATTTATTGCATCCTTGAATTAATGAATGAAAGTAAGGCTGGGCGATATGGCAAAAAAAATCGGTTTGACCGATTCTCGATTTTTATGATTTTTTATGATTTTTTAACTAGTCAACTTGAAAATGAAACTACAACATGATTGAATTAACTTTTTCTTTATTAACCCTCTAGTTAAAGAAAATTCTATTCTAAGTGCAGCACACATGAAGTAAATGTTAAACTAATCACTTGTTAAATATCTCTGCAGAAAAGATGCATAAACTACAACTACATCTTGTACAAATTTGTCTTATACACATCATATATTCAGAAATAATAAGAGGAAAATGCTTTCAAAATTCTCAAGAGTCAAGGTAATTCAAATTCAAAATGACTGAAGGTATAACACCAGTAGACTATTATTAACTATAAATGTTCTGTAAACAGCAGCTTTCAGTCCATCACCATGATGCAAACATGAAATATCAGACATACAGTAGTAGTTCGTTACAGGTTTTTTATTCGCTTGCGCTGCTTTTCCATTGTTTTTTCTGTGTAAACATGGATGTGTTTGACTGTTGCGCTCGCGTCTCATGTATGAAACAGCTTTCTAAAAACACTGCGCTCAAGTTAAGAGAAGTTAATTCCCATCTTCTTGCATGTGTTTGCTATTCCTCTGCCCGCGTCGCGTCTTTATCAACACAAGTGCGTTCTGTGTGAATGGTGTCTAGCGCTATATTCTACTTACGGTCCTTCACTGAGTGCATCACACGTGAGCGGTTCAATCGTTCTTTTCTCTTTACTGTTATTATTGCCATAATGTTAAAGTGTCTAATTCTAACATTTGGTAATATTTCTATTCAAAATCGTGATTCCTCGATTTCTAAAAAATAAAATTTTGGCAAAACATTAAATTTGAATTAATCGATTAAATCTGAAAAATCGCCCAGCCCTAAATGGAAGTATTAATTTATTGTCTTAATCAGTACTGTAAATCCACTGGGACTGATGAAGAATGATCTGGAGTATATCACCGTATATTTCTCCGGTGTAGATGTGCGAGGTGTCGTAGTCCAGCTCCTGTCCAGACATCTCCAGCTTAAAGCCGTCTGAAAACAGCCTGGTGTCTCGCTTCATTCGCAGGCTGAAATGTCTGAGAGATGGAAACACGCAGCAATAAGAGATGAACACACACACACACACACACACACACACACACACACACATCTCATGACGAGAGACAGTCAGGTGAGAAAACCAGAGCTGTACAGGTCCTGATATTACAGCACAGCACTCAAACACTGATGAATCATGCTCCACAGAGGACAAATCTACTGATTTCTATTCAGATACAAAAGCTGTCACTAGGGCGGCACCCTCTCAGAGGTACATCAGTGGACCTTCTTCAGCTCTAAACGGTGCGTTTGGTACCCAAAGGACATATATTACTACTTTTGTAAAGGTACTGCTCAAGCGACTGAAAAACCCAGAGTACAAAAGAAATAGTGTAAAAAATTATTTTATATTACACATGACCAGCCAAATGTCAGCAGTGGTGGGTAATACGGTCTCTCCCTCTGGACACTTTAGCTGAATTGTATATACAGTAACAGAGCTTGTGTGGGACAAGTGGACTTTTTGAAGGGGCAAGTGAAAGAGAATTTTACTTGCCTGACCGGACAACTAATCTGATTAAAACATCTTATTAGGGAAGCACCGAAATTTGTGCGAGAATGATCATCTCTGACTGATAGTGGCTAATCAACTGTAACAAAGGTTGTGCGGTTGAGGCTCACGCAGCCTGTCTGTGTCTGAGAGAATCTCGTGGAGAAATCAAAACAAATTAACATAGAAGAAGCATACTGCTCTAAAATGTAGTTTTTATATTTATAACAGAGCCTAGTTAAGCAACATGACATGACCAAGAGAGTGAAGTTTTCCCTGTAAACCACGACTGCAAATTTGACATCGATTTTATGCAAGAGTTCAAACGAGTAGTTAATATACATTTTAGTACAATGTAGTCAATGTTGACTGTTTTTGCTCGATTTGGTAAACAAAAATTGCTTCAAACAAAGATTACAGTCGCTCATCTCTGAGCAACACACTGGTGTTTTTTAATTAATCATATAAGTCAATGATTCAGTAACCCATTCATAAAGACAGGCTCTTGGTTCATTCTTGAATGAATCAGTCATCTGAACGAATCGTTTGAATGAATCCCTCAATGACTCACTCATTAAGACAGTCACTTGCTGCCACCTACTGGTGCTTTACTTTCATATTTAAAAGTAGCCTATCTTTGCATTTTTTCTAACAATTCATATTTGTATAATAAAAAACACAAGATTTGAAACACCAAGCTCATAACATTATGTTGTTGTAATTTTGCAGTGTAAATGCATTCATGCTACATTTCAGCTGCATTAAACCGTCTGTGTAAATGCATCTAATGCCACTACAGCTGCTTCTGTTTCTTCTGCAGGGGAAAGATCACTTTGGTTAAAGGGGTTATATGATGCGATTTCAATTGTTCCTTTCTCTTTGGTATTTGATTGCTAACAGCCCTATATTATATTAAATAAATTATTCATAAAATATAAGAATTTGATATGAAAAATTATGCATACATTTAATACAATTAGGGGAAAATGCCCTTTGAATAGGCAAAAAAATGACCTGAAAGTCAATTTAAATAAATAATAGTATTCAGTAACTTTGTTTGGAAAACAACTAGCCAGAGTGGATGGTGAGCAAAAAAGTTAATGTCAAACTCTGTATATTACACACACACACACACACACATATATATATATATATATATATATGTATTGTTTTGATGCATGTTTTATGTTTGATGTTTTAACTTCTCAATGCATATATATTTGAATTTTGTAAAATGCTTTGAGATGCAAATTTTAAAAGTGCTATAAAAATAAAGTTTATTATTATTATATTGCTATTATATTGATTTATGAGCCGTTCACGTCATGTGTAAATAATTAGTTTCTCTTATGCCAAGATGGATTCAAAAGTGTTGAAATGCTACATTAATCCATTGTTAAAATCTTCTGGTTCCGGTTGTTCACAAGGTTTAATCTGGATCAGAGGATCGGGATGTGGAAATCCTGTGTTTTGCCATCCAGGATCAGGTAACCCGTCTCACTTCTGTGCCGGTATTTCAAAGCAACATTGGACTGGATCATCCTGATCCAGATACACACTTTTCCAGATTTCCGAATCTGGATTACTAGTGCTCTATGGAGATGCCAGTGTTTTGCATTTACACAAATAACTACTTGTTCTGACTGGTCCATCTCTAAAGATTGTGCCAATGTAGTTTACAATCAGTGATTAAAAAAACAAAACAATTTAATTGAATATAATATAATATTTTTGTTAGATATTGACAGCTGTTTGGGGATATATTACACGTTACAAATGTTGTATTTTTTGTACCAGTTTGATTATATTTTAGTTCCTGAAATCCACCCTTCTGCTGGGATCGGAATAATCCAGTTGTTTTGGACCAAAAGTATCCCAATCTTTCTAAAACGTTTTGAACAACACAACCTGAGGATTTAATCCAGATCAAAAACAAGATTGGATTTTGTGATCTAATCAGAATTCAGAATCCTTTTTTTCTTTTGAACAACCCATTTTGAAGATCTGATGCAATCCGATCAGAAGCGGAGCAGGAAGGACCCCTCACCTGCCGTGAGCGTGGAACTCCAGCTGCAGCTCGCGCTCCTGCAGAGACAGCGCTCTCTTGGCTCTCTGATGCTGACTGTGCAGCAGATCCGTGTCGTACGACAGACCCTCGTAGTGACGGATGTACTTGCTCAGGGGGTTGCCATAGTAACCTGCCAGAACACATGTGACAGTGAGCACGGCTGCGATTGGCCCACGGTGATCACGTGACTCGTGAGAATAAACAAGCTCAGTTCACACGCAACACGTCAGATATTTGCAGCTACAGTGACATTACATGGAATAATAGCACATCAGGGCAAATGTCTGCATGCAACGTCGTGGAGCTGATCACAGGATAATAACTAATACAGCACTGTGGAATATGAAAGGAACACGTTATTAATTTAATCTGATACCAACATGAAGGGAATTCTTACGATTCGTTCTGTCAGTGTAAAGCGTGAGCCGTAGTTCAACATTCAGATTAACTTAAAGCAAAGCGGCGTTATATTCATTCTTGTAATAACACATGTATTATATACGTCTAAAAGCTAATGCCGATACTGATATCTAGAGAGCAGTGCAGCCCAGGGTTATAATCGTAGAAAAACATTTTATTCTAAAACAATAAAAGCCATTTTGTTACTTATAAAATAAATGGAACTAAACTGGAAAAAAAAAAACGTAGTTGCCAAATGATCTAATTTTCATTACGTTTAAGTTGAAGTAATAAAATAGCTAAGACTAAAACTGAAAAAAAATTAAAAAAAAAATCTAGACATAAAAAAATGACAAAAATACACCAAAATTTACTAAAACTTCAAAATCTAAATTCTAAAATTAAAACAAATTCTAAAAAAGACATAAAAAATAAAAATAAAAACAACACAAATTCTACAAATAAATACTAATGAAAATTATAATAGTACAAGAATCATACAAAAACACTGGTGTGACCAGTGAGCATTATATATTACAATATCAATTTTTTTTTTCCTGTGTCTGTTTGCCTCTTAAGAAGAATCGCTTTATGTATCCCCCAATTGTAAGTCGCTTTGGATAAAAGCGTCTGCTAAATGACTAAATGTAAATGTGTAAATGCAATTTGAAATGAGATGAACATATAATTGCTAAAATAATATTTTTACCAAAACTAATTTCTACATTTATTTGACATTGTCAACTCTGTGGCTGATCTCAGATAGTGATCAGTATATGGGTGTATGACTGATAACCTGCTCATCTATGACACAGATATATGATTATTAATATCTGGGTGAGGCCCGATCCATCTGGAGCAGCTCCAGAGATGCTGTGCATTAAACCCATGGAGCTGCTGTAAAACGCAGCTGTCATTACTGAGAGATAGCGTTATATACTGTATATTAATCATCAGCAGCTGATGAAGGCTGATGAAGGTGTTTATGGGAATGATGAGAATCGTGGAGTCTCCTCCATCATCATCATCATCATCTGAAGCTGGATGTGTGTTAGCTCCTGTCTCAGCCCAGGCTCTTCTGACACACTTCAGCTCAGAGAAGCGTTCCGGACCGAATCCGCCGCGAACATCGACGGGAACCGGCGGATTTGCGGGAATAACGGAATAATGGTCGAGTTAGCGTTAGCATTAGCAGCGCTGCTATCGCGCAGCATCACCTAATCAGAGCCGAACCGCTCCAAACACACACTCACACTCACCTCGAGCGGACCTGAGGGAGCACAGGAGCCACAGCAGCACCGACAACACGGCCGTCATCGCGGACAAACGCATCTTTAGCGCATGGACGATGGACGGGGTTGGGTTTTATTGTTTACAGCTTCAGTCTAGGTTTGGGGGGCTTTGCGTGCTGACGTCAGACGCACAGAGAGCGTCAGCGAGCCCCTCCTCCACGCATTTATTCCGCAAGCGCAAGATTTACAGCAAAGACTGAGTGCTAACTGAGTAAAAATGCATTAACAAACATATTTGCAATATTTTCCAAAAACAAAATGAAATATCTCCTAGAGGGATTGTTTTGTAACTCTATAATTGAGAATTGCTGTTTAATTCCTTTTAAATACTGCATTAATAATACAATACAATACAATACAATAATACAATACTACATTTCATAATTCTACATACCATGTACCCTTCTGATTAATTAATATGAAGATTCACTGATAGTGATGATGCATGCTGTTTGTGTAATGCTGAGAAAGTGATGCCGTGTCTTATTTTCTGACTGTAAGTCCTAAACAGGTTTTAGATGGATTTGGCAGAGTTTATATTTAGTTTAATGAATATGAATTATTGCTTTAATTTAAAGGATGTTATCTTGTATTGTGAAAACAAAAGCAATAAAGATCTAGAATTTATTGTTAGCCTTTTTATTTTATTGGCAACATTTCAAACACATAAACAAAAATGCCTATGTTCAGTTAGTTTTGTTCTGATTTTGACTTTTATATTTCTTCAGTAAGACGAATGTTTAAGATACTATGACACAATCTTCAATCCCCCGGTATTTTATAATATCTTTATTTGTTAAAATTGAATGTGAGCTATGTTTTTTGTTTTTTTTTGGTTCTAATTTGTTTATAATTTGTATTGTTATTATTTTATATGTTCGTCCAATAATAAAAAGACTGAGTGATGCTTTAGATCAGACTCAGATTCAGAAGTGCATTCCTTTTACCACAAGCTGACTAAAATTGGAAGCGTTTAATTTTTCTTGATGACTTCTTACAGTAATAACATACAGTGAAGAATTATGATTATAAGCAATAACAGGAAGATGCAAGTCAATACTGGTAAGCTAAATTAAGGTAAGAAACAAGAATAATACCAACAAACACTAGTTATATGATGTGAGAGCTGAATTAGTCTCCAAAAAATATGTTCCCAACAGCAGAATATTGATTTTAAAGCAGAGTTTTCCCTGTGCACCTGAACCAGATTTGGGTTTTTGGGATCTGCACAGATTTCTGTATTTGTAAGAAACAAACCCCAAACTGCTGAGTAATAACTGAAGCAGCTGTGGTGGTCAGCTGAACACGTTTTAATGAAAAATAGTTTAATTGTACTAAATGTTAAGCAGATTTTTGGGGGGGATTACAGTCTTGGATAAATAATTAACAATGGCATTAATTTTGATGCACTTTTTTGTGCAGTGTCAGATTTGTACACACATATAAACCACACTCATATCCATACCAGCACACAATTATAATGACAAACTCTCAATCTAACTGCACTTTTGTTTTCTTCAGCAGAAGCAGAGCGTTGCTCCGTGGGCCAAACCTGAGGAAACTGTGCCATCAAGTGGAGAAATAGTACAAGTCCTCGCCTTGGAATTATGAGGTTCTATCTGACATTCACACATTCTTATTCTGTGACAGCTTATTTACACTATGTGATGTTTCTTTTGTAAGCTGTGTACATTTTGGGACTTTTTTTTTTAGAAAACAAAAAGGGTTCTGTCTACAGAAGTCTATGGAATGCCAAAACTTTGAAGTTTTACATGTACCTTACTGAGCTCTAGGACAGCCTGAATGTTTTAGTTTCATGGTTTTCTGCGCTGTCAGAAATACTGGTTAACCTATGGTTTTTGTTTGTTTGTTTTGTTTTTCTTGATATTTTGTATCTTATTTAGAGTCATGAACATGTCCTTTTTGTTTTTATACAATATGCAGAGTGTGAATATGATCAGCTGGTCACTTTGTTTATCGGGACTTTTAACAAGTGCACTAAATGTGGCATGTCAAGGTGCAATACTATATCTGCTCACTAATCACTGCTGACACTTACTCCATTCAGTTTCTACTTTCTGTTACTGGTTGATATCAGTGTAGAGGTCAATGTGCAGCTCTGTCGAAGCTCTCTGGACTCAGATTGATCAGTGTGCATGCAATATTATAACCCGCTCACTTGTTGTATACTTTTATAGTTGTTCTGTACAGTCCAGTCTTATTTATTGTCTGTGGTTATATGTTTGTTTTCTAAGAGCAGTCAGGAGCAGTGCTCCTCATTTCATTGTAAACAGAAAAATACAGTGACAGTAAAGGCTTTCAATAGATTTGAGTTCAGTATCTGTCGCTGTTTCTCCAGCAGACACTGGGTGGCGCTGCTCTCACACTCACTGTGATGCTCTGTGGGTTTGACAAGACCTTTAACTTTTCATATTTAAAACAGACCAGTATCTATTTACATGCTACTAGAACTTATTGTTTTAGACACTAGAATCTGTTTGATTAGCTACTAGTGTTTATTATTTAGGTAATAGTATCCTTTATAAAGATACTAGCACTTATTCTTTAGATACTACAGTACTTCTTGTTTATTAGATACCAGTACTTATTACAATAGTGACTAACATTTAATTATACTTATTAGGAAAAACTAGAACCTGGTTCTTATATTTTAGTTAGGCTTATAGTACCTTTTTAAACAAGGATATCATGAACTCAATACCAGTGCTTTTTAAATGCACATTTCTGCTCGGTATGATAATAATATGTTGAATATCAATAAATGTTTTTTTAAGGAGCTCTTGGTACATACATGCATACATACATATCTGACATGAGAACAGAAAGGATTAAATAAGTAAGACTAAAATAATAATAATAATAAAGTGGTATGAAATCTGGAACAGAAGATTTATGTACAGATTTGTGCATTATCTACTCTATATATTCAGCTGTATAAATAAAAATATACATATGTATTTACATAGTACTTGAGAGAGAGGCAATAGCTAGAAATGGAGAAATGAATGACAGAAAACAGGTAATCATTTCTGTGTTAGTTGTTTAAGATGGAGATGACACTGTTTTCATGATGTTCTAGTGCACAGAGATCTGTAGCGTCTGCTTTTTAAAACATGTAATACATTTAGAGTAAGATTCCCTTTTAGGTGTTTGGTTAGGTTAGGTGGGTCATTCCTGGGATTCGGTAACATTTTAACTTGGAATATACATATTTTCAAACGACATGTTATTCAACTTCTAAATACCCCACATCTTTAGGCACATCTCAAACCTCCAAAAAAATCATATTTCCCACCTCAGGCATTAAAGACCTTATATTATTTTCATTTTTTTCAGATTTAGACACCTTTTACTCTCAACCCTGTAACGGACAAAATGAGATTAGTTTAAAAAGGATTTTACACAGAACTTGTTATAAAACAAACATGTACCTACTGCTCATGTGTCCCTGATAACAGTTTAATGATAACAAATGAAACCTTTATCATAATTTTCACATTTTTATACAGAAATTGTGTGTCTACGGTCTCTTTGTTTTTGTAAAAAAAAAAAAAGTAATTTAATAACTATTCCATCATGCAAATACTTTGTAGTTATTTCAAGAGTCAGTACTGCTAATAAATCATTCCTCTTATGGACTACACTTCCATTCAGAAATAAGTATTTTTGAAGGCTGCATTTACTTAAAATAGTCATATTAATATAAATAGTAATAACACATTCTGTCTTCTCACCTTTTTAGTTTACCAAACCAAGATTTACTGGCTCTCACATTGCTGCAGCAAAGCCAAATCTTAGTGTGGCCAGGAAACATTCTCAGGTTGAAGACCAGCCCAGCGCAGCAGTGTCTAGTGCCTCTATGTGGTCTGTGTGTAGTGTATCTATAGTGATCAGGACGACTAGACGAGCTCCAGAGACAGATCCCCAGTAAAGACCTTGTCTCAGACGGCCACCGGGACAAGACCACAGGAGCCAGTTGAGTCCTCTGCACAATGTGACTTTGCTGCAGCCTGGAACTGAACTGCTGGTTTCGTCTGGTCAGAGGAGAACTGGCCCCCCGACTGAGCCTGGTTTCTCCCAAGGTTTTTTCTCCATTCTGTCACCGATGGAGTTTTGGTTCCTCTGGCTTGCTTAGTTGGGGACACTTCATTTCCAGCGATATCGTTGACTTGATTGCACAGATACTATTTAAACTGAACTGAGCTGAACGATGACATCACTGAATTCAATGATGAACTGCCTTTAACTGAAAACTGAGTGTTTACTATTGTCATTTTGCATTATTGACACTATTTTCCTAATTAATGCTGTTCAGTTGCTTTGACACAATCTGTATTGTTAAAAGCGCTATATAAGTAAAGGTGACTTGACTTGACTATATACCAAGCACCAAGCACCACTGTCTCTGTAAGTAATATCATAATCTACATTATTTTATGAAGACACATTCCATGTTCCATTCTATCCAAATTAAACTTTTTAAAATATTTGATACCAAAAAAACATTTTAATAAGGAAAAAAAATCAATATTATATCAATAGATTTAATGCAAACTACCATTCAAAAGTTGTCAGTAAGTTTTTTTTTTTGTTTGTTTTTTTTAAGATATTGGTACTTTTATTGAGAGAGGCATTCAATTGATTAAAAATCTCAGTAAAGACATTTAATGCTACAAAAGATTTCTGTTCAACATGATATTACAAAGGATTTCTATTTGGAATAAATGCTGTTCTTCTAACTTAATTCTGAAAAATACCACTGTCACATTTATGAACTGTTGTATTTACACATGTTCCTTGACCTAGTTTCTGTCTCCCCTCGATTATTCAGTTCACCTGTTTCTAATTAATTTACTCATTCGTCCCTCATTGGTCTGTCTACTTAAGTTCTAGTTTGTTCAGTTTGTCTTGGTCCGTGTGTTACTGCCTTCCTCTGTGTGGATTAATTAAAGACTATTTAGCCTTTATTTTCATCTTTGTGCACTCTTTAACACAAGCGTGATGACCACTCTAATGCAGTTTTATTAAGTATCTGCCATTTTCACGTTTTCAACTAATAGTAATGAATGTTTGTTCAATAGAATGGTTTCTGAAGGATCATGTAACACTGAAGACTGGAGTAATGATGCTGAATATGTGTTCTTGCCCCCATAGAAATTACATTTCACAATTTTACATTGTAATGTTTCATAATGTAACAATCTCTAGTTTTGACTGTTTTTACTGTATTTTTGATCAAATGCAACCTTGGTGAGCAGAATACGTTTCTTTTATGTTTGTACCTCAAACTTTTAAACTGTAGTGTATGATATACTCTAGGATGAGTTAAAGTTATTGTAATGTTATATTTCCAAAATCTATTATATTTTACTTCATGATGGTACAGACCGCAGATGCTCAAGTTCCAGCCGCTGTCCCCAGAGCACTGCAGATGTGTCCAGTCCCGCTTAGCCGTGCAGTATTGTCTCCGTAAGTAATTTCCTATTCTGTTGGTCTAAAAATGTAATTAAATCAGCTGTCACTAGACAGCTGACAATTCTTAACACTTTGGAAAGAAACATATATTTAGTTCTTTTCACTTCATAGAGATGTGAAAAGGCTTGCATGCCCTGAAATTTGTAATAACTTTTATATTCAGTAGTTTCTTAAAACACATTCAAGAGTAGTAAGTAACCGGGAGCTTATGAGACAACGTGATTGATGACTTTGACCTTTGACCCATAATCATATCCATATGCGACCTCTGACATAATTTCCATATGCTGAAATTCAGCCGTCAATCTTTGAGCTCCGGGGATGACATATGATGTTTGTACAGATGTATGTGCGTGTCCAGCGGATGACAGGAGATAAATGAAGTACTGAGAAATGTTTATGGAGCGTTCCCACATCCGGACTGATCTGGGGTCTGCGTGTCCGTGAGGGGTGTCCGGTTGCTGTGTGTTATTTTCTCTCTCTCTCTCTCTCTCTCTCTCTCTCTCTCTCTCAGTATCATGACAAAATGTGTAATGGACACGTTGGTCCACTCAATGATACGTGTGAGTCACGTTTTGCCTCTAAATGTGAAAATGACACGTGTATGAAGCTGGAGTTACCACTTGAGCACCTGCAGGGGTGATAATTTCCCCAATGCCAACAACTCCACAAGGACCAAAGACAAGCGATATAGTGTGTTAAAAGAGGAGTTTAGATGACTTCAAGACGCATACAGGTAGGGTTTCCACCCGTCTCATAAAATAGTCGATAGTTCTGTATTTGAGTGAAATTATTAATTTAATGTTTGCCTATCGTTGGAAAGGGATCATGTAAAAAGTCCACACATTTACCATATATTTTACTGTAGTAACTGTCGCTCGACCATGTCATGTATAGTCAGTCCCTTACGAAAATTAACCATGATTTTATTGCAGAAAAAGTGTAGTAACCATGTTTTTTTTTTTTTGGCGTATTGATTACCACTTGTATAAGTGGTATTTATTACAAACAGCATGGTTAAACTATGGTTAGTGTAGCAAAACCATGGTTCATTTGTGGTTACCATGATTAAACTATAGCAACCATGGTTTTTAGTTTAATTTGTAGACATGAAAAAATACTATAGTAAATCCTAGTGTTATAGTAAAGTACTTGAATTAATTTTCTGTGGTAATATAACAATTATAGTAATATAAACAAATTACTTTACCCAATACGTTTTCTACAACTATAGGGTGTATTATACTACAATACACTACAGTTCACTGTAGTAAAAACTAAAGAATACTACAGTATTACAGTTTCAGTTCACTATAGTTACAGTATGCTGTAGCATTCATTAAAGTGTTGTGAATACTATAATACAGTGGTGTGAAAGTTTTGCCCCCTTCCTGTTTTTTTAATTGTTTGCCTATTTGTCACACTTAAAAGATTCAGATCATCAAACTAATTTTAATATTACACAAAGATAACCTGAGTAAATACAAACTGCAGTTTTGAAATTGATTTCATTTATTAAGGGAAAAAAGCTGTCCAAACCTGCCTGACACTACGTGAAAAAGTATATCTAATAACTGGTTGTGCCACCCTTTGCAGCAACAACTGCAATCAAGCGTTTGCGATAAATGGCAATGAGTCTTTCACAGGAATTTTGGCCCACTCTTCTTTGCAGAATTGTTTTCATTCAGCCACATTGGAGGGTTTTTGAGCATGAATGGACTGTTTAAGGTCATGCCACAGCATCTCAACAGGAAGGGGGCAAAAACCTTTTCACGGCACTGTATATACAGTTTTTCATGTGGGTAGTTTTCGTAAGGGATGCACAGTAACCACAACATATACCATGCGTGAACTTAAATGTATTTTTACTGTGGATTTTTTACGTACAGTGGGTACGGAAAGTATTCAGACCCCCTTAAATTTATAAACAAGATATTTTTGGGCAAATGTGAGAGAAGCCTTTGTGTTGTTTTTGGTCAGCAGTGGCTTTTTCCTTGGAACTCTCCCATGGATGTCGTTTTTGCCCAGTCTCTTGCTTTTACCACAGTAACTGTTTTTACTGTATACTATCTGTAAAGCACAGTAACCACAATGCTTGCCACGCCTTAATTCCTTTTGTAATTGTAATTCAATATTTGTTTCTGTCTTGCCGTTACGTCAGATCACATAGTCCACAACAACCTGTAATCCAGCAGCTCTTTTAAGAAGACATCTCTTGTAAAAGTCCTCACTCACTCAAAATTCTGTCAGAAAGCTGCTAGAATTAACAGGGAACTTGCACTCGAAGCTCCCAATGCTGATCTTGAAGAAGCTGCCAAGGAGGCTGAACAAGTCCTTCAAAGGTTCAACCCTTCACAGGTTTTGTTGAACACTTTTAGTTGTAACTGATTTACTTTAATGAACGCATCCTTATATGTGTTGATAATATCTTTCCTTATAGTCCTTCCTCTCAAATATTTTAGTCACAGATCATTTAACACACTGTCTCAACATGTATATATTTCTCCTTGTTTCAGCTGAAATGGAAGACCAAAGGAAGGACTGTCATGGGATTTGAATTTAAAAACTTTCCTTATAGTCCTTCCTATGAAATATTTTGGTCACAGATCATTTTTAACACACTGTCTCAACATGTATATATTTCTCTTTGTTTCAGCTGTAAAGGAAGACCAAAGGAAGGCCTGTCATGGGATTTGAATTTGACCATCTTGAGCATTTATGGAGCAGACCAAAAGCTGCAAAGGCAAACACTTCCAATGGTACGTCTGTGTTGATCTGAGCACCTTGACTGAACTGTACTGCAGTTACATTTGCACAGCATTTGATGTTTCTTAAACGTTGCCTTACATATCCCATCAGGAAGAACCCCCAGAAAAGTGTCATGTCGAAGTAGTAATTATTCATACAATTTACCAAGTCAGCAAATTCATATGATATTGTCAAAATATTCTACGACTTTTACTCCTACTGCTGGCATTGGCCATTGCCTCAGCTCTCATGCAGATTGTGCCCGTTGTAAGTAGTCAGTGTTTATATCAGTTCATATGGAGTCCATTGTATTCTTTATTAACCTTTACAAATTAGCACAGCGTCTTCCCGTTCCAACAGTACATGATATCTGTCCACACTTCACAGTCTGCCTTTCTGTCCATGTTGATCTAAGAAGCAAGAGTCTGGAAATGCTAGCTTAACTTGTCACGTGCCAACTTCCAGTCTTAGCATGTCTACGTGTTTTAATGTCTCCTTTACAGTCAACACTCCCATCTCTACTGTGAGCACTTCTCTCTCCCTCTCTCCCTCCATCCATGACATATATTTAATATAATGAATGAATAGTTCAAATATCTAAAGAAGGTAGTATTAAAAACCACATCAGTCATTGTGTGACAACCTCTGCTGCACAGAAATTATTACCTTTTGTTATTTTCAGAAGTTCAGGCCTCATTTCAGCTGTTGTGGGGAGAAAGTTGATGGAGGTGATGTAATTTTGCACTACTGCTGCCTGGTGTTTGCATGGTGCCCCACTATGTGGACGATCTCACCTGACATTTCTTCTCATGAAGACAAAAATAGCTTGTTTCTCAATTCTAAGAATGCACAGAACAGACCTGCACTCTGGCGTAGACTGGTCTTGCCAGACTAGCTTTAAAGACTGAACTCGGAAGGACACTAGGACACAGAACGCATCTTTGTGAGAATCGAGGTGCACAGTGATCTTGTTGCTCAACTAACCATCCCAGATAGCAAAAATAATCTGGGCCAGATCTGGCCCAGACCCATCGGAAGTTCTGGTCCAGATCCGCACAATGGACTCGGGCCGGTGTCTTTTGGCACAACGGGCCAATACCGGCACGGATCCATTTTTCGGGATCTGGACCAGAACTGGGTCAGGTCTGGACCAGATGCAGATTCCTTTATGGTGATTTGGGCCAAATGTGGGCCGGATCTGGTCCAGCTCATTTTGTATATATGTATATAGGCCTACACACACACACAAATAAGTTGTATACATATCTAGAATTCAAATACAATTAGTTTATTTGTATAGTACTTTTCACAATACATATTTCAATACAGCTTTACAGAAAATGCATGTTACTTTGTTACAAATAAAAAGAGTAATGTCCATATGCCACAGTATTTGTACAGTTCCCGGATAATACAAATCATATAAGTAGATTATGTTTGTATTTAAGCATAAATTATGAAAGTAATGATTACAAGCATCTTACATAATACATAATTAAATATCTTACTGTCTTATGCCACTGATATGTTTCTGTTAAGTTGTTATACGAAGCTCTTAGACAACAAAAAGTTTAAAGTACTGATTTAGATGTACAGACAATTACTGTACTGAACACTCTATTAAAACAATATTCATATTAAAACAATTGAATTACTACAAAAAACAATGCAAAAGATTTGCCACTGTGCATCTTTTCTTTCCTTTTGATAATTTTTGCACAAAAAAGCAAAATTGAAGTTTATTTAAAACACTACCCCAAGTAGCACAAGTCTCTAGTTCTAGTGCTTACTGTACGTAATATTCACTAAGCTTAAAGGGTTAGTTCACCCAAAAAGGAAAATTACGAAGCTCTTAGACAACAAAAAGTTTAAAGTACTGATTTAGATGTACAGACAATTACTGTACTGAACACTCTATTAAAACAATATTCATATTAAAACAATTGAATTACTACAAAAAACAATGCAAAAGATTTGCCACTGTGCATCTTTTCTTTCCTTTTGATCATTTTTGCACAAAAAAGCAAAATTAAAGTTTATTTAAAACACTAGCCCAAGTAGCACAAGTCTCTAGTTCTAGTGCTTACTGTACGTAATATTCACTAAGCTTAAAGGGTTAGTTCACCCAAAAAGGAAAATTCTGTCATTAATTAGTCACCCTAATGTCGTTCCAAACCCATAAGACCTCCGTTCATCTTCGGAACACAAATGAAGATATTTTTGATGAATTCTGAGAGCTCTCTGATCCTCCTATAGACAGCAATGGAACTACCACGATCAAGGTCCAGAAACGTAGCAAGGAGATCTGTAAAATTAATCCATGTGACATCAGGGGTTCAACCGTAATTTCACGAAGCTACGAGGATACTTTCTGTACATTCAAATCAAAGTGTAAACAACGTAGAAAACGTATCCGTGTGTCGCAGCTGACACAGAACAGCATACGCTGTTTACGTTCAGTACTCTCCGGAGGAGACAAATTGTTGAATAAAATAGTTAATTTTGTTTTCTTTGCGTACAAAAAGTATTCTCGTTGCTTTGTAAAATGACGGTTGAACCCCTGATGTCACATGGATTATTTTACCGATCTCCTTGCTACGTTTCTGGACCTTGATCGTGACATTAGGGTGACTAATTAATGACAGAATTTTCCTTTTTGGGTAAACTAACCCTTTAAACCAGCGCTACACAGTGAGAATGAGAAGAATCTGAATAACTACCACAGGGAAATTTTCACATCACAGGGAAAGTTCTTATAAATGTGTGTTCTTATAAAAGCCAGAGGAGAACTGGCCCCCCGACTGAGCCTGGTTTCTCCCAAGGTTTTTACTCCATTCTGTCACTGATGGAGTTTTGGTTCCTTGCCGCTGTCGCCTCTGGCTTGCTTAGTTGGGGTGCTTTGACACAATCTGTATTGTTAAAAGCGCTATATAAATAAAGGTGACTTGACTTGTGACTTGACTAGTTAAATAAATGTTCTATATTTTAGTTCAATAATATTTATTTAATATTTTAAGGAGATCGGAGATCTCTAAATACTATTTGTGCAATAATTATGGTCCATTAATGACTTAAAATATTTTTTTCTAGTATTTCTATTACAATTAGTGTAGTATTTAAGGTTAAAATAGAGAAAGGGTTTTAAATTCCAATGCAAAGAGGCAAATTAGAGTAATTTTGTGATGATTAAACACTAGATTTTTAAATGTGAAATTTAAAAAGTTAATACTTAGAGAATGCTTGCTATAGAAATTATCTTAATTAGGAGCTTCCTAAACGGAAATTGGACGGGAACGTATTTAACGTATTTGCATTGGGAAATAACTGAGTTGGGTGGGCCATAAACTTTAAACATGGTGGAGGGGACCAGCATTGCTGCTGTCAGTGCTATTCTCACAACAACTACATCACTTTGTCTTGTCGCTAAAGTAGTGTATTTATAGGCTAAATGTGAACGATCATTGGGATGCTACTCTTTATTCGACAAGCTCGTAATCACACCTTCATAAGTGGGAATAGTAAGTTTCCGACAGCACGTGAAGGCAGCATTAATGCCAACGCCGCTGGTCTGTCTGAATACTCGATTATGATTGGCTGGTGTGTGTTCAAACAGATGAATGCACTCCTACTTCCAGTCCTGTAAATTAATGCACTGCCTTCACTGAAGCACAAACAGATTGTACTGATCTGATGCGTTTCAGTACTAATATTTCTTTGGATTTTTGTAGAATTTGTAATTATGCACTCACATGCTTGTTTTTGTTTCTCCAGATAAGTTATGTGAGCTGCTGATACCAAGGGAAAGGTAAAAATGTTATTATTTAGAGATGTTTACGTCTTAATTTAGAAATGGCAGTGTTTATAATTGTCATGTTTACTGGCAGTCATCGTCTGTGTCACTGTGTGAGCCACTACAGGGATCCTTTAACTGTCAGAAATGAAGATTGATGTGAAAGATATTATGTCAAACGAAATCTCACATTTCAAAAATCGAGGAGGTTAAGTTGCTCTTTCAAAAACTGTGATAATTCTTTTTCAGTGAAATTGTTTTTCATGTCCCAGCCATCTAGAAAGCGTAAATAATTCTTGAGAACTTGAACCACGCACAAGAGAGTGTCCTTTATGTCCTAAAGCCAGTAAAAGCGAGAAGTTCTTTCACGAATCAAAACTACAAGTATGTGTTTTCATTTGTGCATAATGAAACTATCCTATTAGAAAAGTAAGCATAAAAATATGTTATATTTTCCT
This sequence comes from Sinocyclocheilus anshuiensis, assembly GCF_001515605.1. Lineage (NCBI taxonomy): Eukaryota > Metazoa > Chordata > Actinopteri > Cypriniformes > Cyprinidae > Sinocyclocheilus > Sinocyclocheilus anshuiensis. Next base: position 687,891 of record NW_015547716.1, read on the forward strand.
GCTTATGATTAATTCCAAATAAAGCATATTCTTACACAACATAACTGAAGTATTGTGTCCATTATTAAGGTCAAAGAGATGTTTGACAGTCCTCCAAACAACTAACTGTCCTCAAACACAGCCACAGCGAGTTTATGCCTGTATTTAATGTTCCTGTTCCGAAAAGGTTGGTATTTTTTAATGCGTCTCACAGTCTGTTTGGCACTGGATCATTTTATATGTATTTTTATCAAATTAAACATTGTATTTGTGTTGCTGAGACGTAGCCTCCAACTGTCCTTCATATAATGAGGTGGAGCGGGATAACGAGAACAAGACTAAAGGGACCCGATTCAACCAGTTTAGTGAGACGGAGGTGCTTACTCTTGAAGCAGTACCAACAGAATGCCATCAGCAGCCTTCAACAAAAGAAATGAAGTACAACTTTAAGTATCATGTCTTAATAAGGTACATTGGTAATTATAATAATTCAGGTTGAATTCACTGCATGCTGGTTTTGTCATTCCTTCTTTCCCAGAAATCCTAAGACCAGACTCTGATAAAGACACGTCAGAAATCCTCTTACATTTACATTTAGTCATTTAGCAGACGCTTTTATCCAAAGCGACTTACAATTGGGGGATACATAAAGCGATTCTTCTTAAAGAGGCAAACAGACACAGGAAGTGGTTGTAATACCAAGTTCTTAGACATTGTTCAAATAAGTACAAGCTAGAAAGAGAAGGAATAAATAAAGAGAGAGATTTTTTTAATTTTTTTTTATTTTTTTTATGATGAAGTCAAGTAGCTTCGAAAGAGATGGGTTTTCAGCTGTCGCTTGAAAATTGTCAGGGATTCAGCATTCCGGATAGGGGTGGGAAGATCGTTCCACCAGCCAGGAGTGGTGAACGAGAATGTTGAACTTACTTGTAATTTGTTCACCCTTGCTTCACTTACTGTATACACATTTAAAGTATTGATGGTACTTTATAGGTAAGAAAAGCAATGTTGTTTACAAAATTCCTTTCCTTATGAATCTGGAAGAAAAAGGCTCTGTAAGTTACTTTACAGACGTTACATTTTATGTGAAAAGACCTTACAAGTGTAAGATGTCAGAAGATCTAATGATCAGAAGTCATTTGTGTTTATATGCATTTTTAGAATTGGAGGTTTTCCTTCTGATCTGATCTGTTTTTACCCTCTGTGTTTGCAGTCATGGTACCAGGTCCTCAAACACAAATTCAAAGCGCAGCTGCACCTCTGGTTCCCGATGAGCAAGGACAATGACGCTGTCTGGAGAAACTCCAGGATCCTGTCCCAGATCTATGTATGGGGTAAGTGTATTACTATACATTAACACAGAGCTTCCCTATCCTGTCCTGAAGCCCCACTCTTTCACTCCAAGAACAATAACTAATGCCAAGCAGCATCCACAAAAGGGGATGAAAACATTCGGTTTATTCTAAGTGGTTGCTGCAGGGAAATAATACACTGCTTTAAATGCTTGACCTCTTTAGTGTTTTTATTGTTCCGTACAAGAAAAATCATAGTCACCATAGTTGTGGCAATTAAAAATGTTATGGTTATAGTTATTTTTCCTGGTGTGAATGGGTCTTGACAGAATATCTTTCAATATGGTCACCAAAAAAGTTAGGTCAAATGAGAAGAATTGTTTGTGCATTTGACTTTGAACTAATTTTTTTTCTTTGGCTTCAATACGAATTTGTTGCCATTGAAGATACATCCTCATCGGGGGCGCAACTGCATGCTTGCTGAGGGGTTTGCAAGATCAGTGTTAGCGCCCCCTGTATTCTAGCCTTTAACACTAATTCCCACAGAAACCCTGCAGCAAATCAATGTCCAAAAGACCATGAACTAGCTTGTGCATGGAAGGATGCAAAAACTGGGGGGAAAAAAGGGTCAAAGGTTTGAACACCCTCCCCCATTTTCAGTGCCATAGTGAAAGAAGGTGAAAAGTGACAAAAGAAGGGGGAAAAGTGTGTTGCATAAAGTGTGTTGTATATTATTCATTTGCCTCAATGCCTCAAAGTTGTTCATATATTTGTAATTTTATTATAAAATGGGAAATGTAAAATTCAATTTAAAGAACAGCTGCATTTTTGTCGTTTTTCTTATAGAGGTAATTCATGGAAAAATTGCATGCTTAAGTGGAAGATTTCTGCCACCTGGAAGAAAAACAAATACTGTTAAAATGAATATCATGATATTCTCAGCAGAGGATCGTTCATTCTCTTATTTAGTCTTCCATTTGCACTGCGTAATATACAGTCATGGCCAATGACAATGACTAATATACAGTTTTGGCAGTGACATAAATTTTGTGTTTTGCAAAGTTTGCTGCTTAAGCCGTTGTGGTGTTCATTCACATTGTTTCTAGATTACTGTATAGAGTGATCAGATGCATTTTAAATAATTGCTAAAAGCTTCATTGGCCAAAAAATGAACTTTTCACAAAAACAACAACAACAAATGTCACTGTTTTTTGATCCTGACACAAAATGAGCAGCTAACATTAATCGACTAATCATATCAGCAGCACATGTGAAAGTGTGAACGAGTACTAGTCAGGTGAAATCACTATCATACTAATTAGATCGTAAGAGCAGACTGATTGCTATAAAAGCGCTTCCAATCATTGTGTTCTTGTTAGCAATGGTTACCGCCAAAGAAACACGTGCAGCCATCATCGCTTTGCATCAAAATAGCCTCACATGCAAGGAAACCGCTACAAAGAATATTGCCCCTGAAAGAAGCATTTACCGGATCATCAAGAACTTGAAGGAGAGAGGTTGGACTGCAGTGAAGAAGTCTTCAGGACGTGCCAGAGTGTGCAGCAAGCACCAGGACCATCTTCTCCTGAGGAGTCAGCTGGAATTGTGTCTCCAGCAGTGCAGAGCTTGCTCAGGAATGGCAGCAGGTTGCTGTGAGAGCATCCTAAACCTCAAGGACAGACTGGTGCAAAGTTATTTTCTCTGATGAAGCTCCCATCCCACTGTTTGGGACATCTGGAAAATCGATTGTTCGGAGAAAAGGTGAATGCTACCATGAGTCCTGTGTTGTGCCAACAGTGAAGCATCCTGAGACCATCCGTGTGTGGGGTTGCTTTTCAACCGAGGGAGTGTGCTCTCTCATAATTCTGCCCAAAAACTCTGCCATGAATAATGTAGCACAGCGTCCTGCAAGAGCGACGACTTCCACCGATCCATGAGCAATTTGGTGATCTGGGCATCTTCCAGTATGATGGAGCACCGTGCCACAAAGCAAGAGCGATAAAGAAGTGGCTCAAAGATCATTACATTGAAATGTTGGATCAGTGGCCAGGCAACTCCCCGGATCTCAATCCCATCGAGAACCTGTGGTCAGTCCTCAAGAGGCGAGTGGACAAGCAGAAGCCCACAACTCCGAGAACTAAGGCAAGAATGGATCGCCATCAGTCAGGATTTGGCCCACAAGCTAATATCCAGCATGCCAGAGCGAACTGCAGAGGTTATGAAGAACAAGGATCAACAGCGTAAATATTGACTCGTATTATATATCATTTTCTTTGCCAATAAAAGCCTTTAAAACTAATGATATGCTTATTTGTTTTTCAGTATACCATAGAAATTTGGAATCATAATCTACAAATTCTGAAGCAGCAAACTTTGCAAAACACAAAATTTGTCACAACTAGTCGACCAGAAAGAGTTTTCTGTCCCTGCATTAAAGTCCACGCAACAAAAACTCTGAAGATCCTAAAAGTTTATAAAAGTAATTTAATCCAAATCTTGTTATAATCACTTTTTATATATGTTCAATTAAAATCAATTTTACTGATGCACATAAAATACAGTTAACACAAAATATACGTGACACATGACGAGAACACACCTCGTTGCTTCTCACGTCACAATGATTTGATGCGCTATACATGTATCTGTGTGCATCACTGTTTGCATGCAAGTAAAATTAATTCTACTACTTGAAATTAATTGGTTCGTCATATAAAGCAATCATACCTCTTCCAAAGACTTGGATTAAACCGCTCCATTCATATGGATCAGTTTTACATCACCGTTATGGCCTTTTTGGTTTTTCAAAGTTTGGTTGCCTGTACTTCAGGTTTCGTGAAAACTATTTTACTTTGGGTTTTGGAGATAACTGAAGGGTGAGTAAAAGCTGAGAGAATTGATTCTTCAAAGCCCAGACACTTGAAGGGCATGAAGAACAGTGCTATGCCTGGTGTGGATGTCATGTAATTCCTATTACAACTATTAAAACAGAAGTGTATATATTACTGACAGTGAAGTTACATGAAAAAACATGATTTCTTAAAGTTAATCATACATACACCCATACCTTAATTTAGCCTAAAAACAGACAGAATATCAAACCGCAAAAACTAACTGTGTGTTTCCACAAACACTTGATGTGCTTTTTATCGCTTAAATTTATTAATGTGGCCACATATTTACTGCCTTCACAATGTAGTCAAATGCGTACATATAAGCGTGTGAAGCACATACAATCTTCACTCATAAGATATACTCTTATTTATATATATATATATATACAGTGGGTACGGAAAGTATTCAGACCCCCTTAAATTTTTCACTCTTTGTTATATTGCAGCCATTTGCTAAAATCATTTAAGTTAATTTTTTTTCCTCATTAATGTACACACAGCACCCCATATTGACAGAAAAACACAGAATTGTTGACATTTTTGCAGATTTATTAAAAAAGAAAAACTGAAATATCACATGGTCCTAAGTATTCAGACCCTTTGCTGTGACACTCATATATTTAACTCAGGTGCTGTCCATTTCTTCTGATCATCCTTGAGATGGTTCTACGCCTTCATTTGAGTCCAGCTGTGTTTGATTATACTGATTGGACTTGATTAGGAAAGCCACACACCTGTCTATATAAGACCTTACAGCTCACAGTGCATGTCAGAGCAAATGAGAATCATGAGGTCAAAGGAACTGCCTGAAGAGCTCAGAGACAGAATTGTGGCAAGGCACAGATCTGACCAAGGTTACAAAAAAATTTCTGCTGCACT
>NW_015547716.1:694394-701834 GCF_001515605.1 Sinocyclocheilus anshuiensis
TAATCCATGTGACATCAGGGGTTCAACCGTAATTTCACGAAGCTACGAGGATACTTTCTGTACATTCAAATCAAAGTGTAAACAACGTAGAAAACGTATCCGTGTGTCGCAGCTGACACAGAACAGCATACGCTGTTTACGTTCAGTACTCTCCGGAGGAGACAAATTGTTGAATAAAATAGTTAATTTTGTTTTCTTTGCGTACAAAAAGTATTCTCGTTGCTTTGTAAAATGACGGTTGAACCCCTGATGTCACATGGATTATTTTACCGATCTCCTTGCTACGTTTCTGGACCTTGATCGTGGTAATTACATTGCTGTCTATAGGAGGATCAGAGAGCTCTCAGAATTCATCAAAAATATCTTCATTTGTGTTCCGAAGATGAACGGAGGTCTTATGGGTTTAGAACGACATTAGGGTGACTAATTAATGACAGAATTTTCCTTTTTGGGTAAACTAACCCTTTAAACCAGCGCTACACAGTGAGAATGAGAAGAATCTGAATAACTACCACAGGGAAATTTTCACATCACAGGGAAAGTTCTTATAAATGTGTGTTCTTATAAAAGCCAGAGGAGAACTGGCCCCCCGACTGAGCCTGGTTTCTCCCAAGGTTTTTACTCCATTCTGTCACTGATGGAGTTTTGGTTCCTCTGGCTTGCTTAGTTGGGGACACTTCATTTCCAGCGATATCGTCGACTTGATTGCACAGATACTATTTAAACTGAACTGAGCTGGATGATGACATCACTGAATTCAATGATGAACTGTCTTTAACTGAACATTGAGTGTTTACTGTTGTCCTTTTGCATCATTGACACACTATTCTCCTAATTAATACTGTAAAGTGCTTTGACACAATCTGTATTGTTAAAAGCGCTATATAAATAAAGGTGACTTGACTTGACTCTTTTTCAGTTAAATAAATGTTCTATATTTTAGTTCAATAATATTTATTTAATATTTTAAGGAGATCTTTTGGTACTAAATACTATTTGTGCAATAATTATGTTCCATTAATGACTTTTTAAAAAATCTAGTATTTCTATTACTTATATTACAATTAGTGTAGTATTTAAGGTTAAAATAGAGAATGCTGCCTTCACGTGCTATAGAAATTATCTTAATTAGGAGCTTCCTAAACGGAAATTGGACGGGAACGTATTTGCTACTGGGAAATTGGGAAATAACTGAGTTGGGTGGGCCATAAACTTTAAACATGGTGGAGGGGACCAGCATTGCTGCTGTCAGTGCTATTCTCACAACAACTACATCACTTTGTCTTGTCGCTAAAGTAGTGTATTTATAGGCTAAATGTGAACGATCATTGGGATGCTACTCTTTATTCGACAAGCTCGTAATCACACCTTCATAAGTGGGAATAGTAAGTTTCCGACAGCACGTGAAGGCAGCATTAATGCCAACGCCGCTGGTCTGTCTGAATACTCGATTATGATTGGCTGGTGTGTGTTCAAACAGATGAATGCACTCCTACTTCCAGTCCTGTAAATTAATGCACTGCCTTCACTGAAGCACAAACAGATTGTACTGATCTGATGCGTTTCAGTACTAATATTTCTTTGGATTTTTGTAGAATTTGTAATTATGCACTCACATGCTTGTTTTTGTTTCTCCAGATAAGTTATGTGAGCTGCTGATACCAAGGGAAAGGTAAAAATGTTATTATTTAGAGATGTTTACGTCTTAATTTAGAAATGGCAGTGTTTATAATTGTCATGTTTACTGGCAGTCATCGTCTGTGTCACTGTGTGAGCCACTACAGGGATCCTTTAACTGTCAGAAATGAAGATTGATGTGAAAGATATTATGTCAAACGAAATCTCACATTTCAAAAATCGAGGAGGTTAAGTTGCTCTTTCAAAAACTGTGATAATTCTTTTTCAGTGAAATTGTTTTTCATGTCCCAGCCATCTAGAAAGCGTAAATAATTCTTGAGAACTTGAACCACGCACAAGAGAGTGTCCTTTATGTCCTAAAGCCAGTAAAAGCGAGAAGTTCTTTCACGAATCAAAACTACAAGTATGTGTTTTCATTTGTGCATAATGAAACTATCCTATTAGAAAAGTAAGCATAAAAATATGTTATATTTTCCTGCTTATGATTAATTCCAAATAAAGCATATTCTTACACAACATAACTGAAGTATTGTGTCCATTATTAAGGTCAAAGAGATGTTTGACAGTCCTCCAAACAACTAACTGTCCTCAAACACAGCCACAGCGAGTTTATGCCTGTATTTAATGTTCCTGTTCCGAAAAGGTTGGTATTTTTTAATGCGTCTCACAGTCTGTTTGGCACTGGATCATTTTATATGTATTTTTATCAAATTAAACATTGTATTTGTGTTGCTGAGACGTAGCCTCCAACTGTCCTTCATATAATGAGGTGGAGCGGGATAACGAGAACAAGACTAAAGGGACCCGATTCAACCAGTTTAGTGAGACGGAGGTGCTTACTCTTGAAGCAGTACCAACAGAATGCCATCAGCAGCCTTCAACAAAAGAAATGAAGTACAACTTTAAGTATCATGTCTTAATAAGGTACATTGGTAATTATAATAATTCAGGTTGAATTCACTGCATGCTGGTTTTGTCATTCCTTCTTTCCCAGAAATCCTAAGACCAGACTCTGATAAAGACACGTCAGAAATCCTCTTACATTTACATTTAGTCATTTAGCAGACGCTTTTATCCAAAGCGACTTACAATTGGGGGATACATAAAGCGATTCTTCTTAAAGAGGCAAACAGACACAGGAAGTGGTTGTAATACCAAGTTCTTAGACATTGTTCAAATAAGTACAAGCTAGAAAGAGAAGGAATAAATAAAGAGAGAGATTTTTTTAATTTTTTTTTATTTTTTTTATGATGAAGTCAAGTAGCTTCGAAAGAGATGGGTTTTCAGCTGTCGCTTGAAAATTGTCAGGGATTCAGCATTCCGGATAGGGGTGGGAAGATCGTTCCACCAGCCAGGAGTGGTGAACGAGAATGTTGAACTTACTTGTAATTTGTTCACCCTTGCTTCACTTACTGTATACACATTTAAAGTATTGATGGTACTTTATAGGTAAGAAAAGCAATGTTGTTTACAAAATTCCTTTCCTTATGAATCTGGAAGAAAAAGGCTCTGTAAGTTACTTTACAGACGTTACATTTTATGTGAAAAGACCTTACAAGTGTAAGATGTCAGAAGATCTAATGATCAGAAGTCATTTGTGTTTATATGCATTTTTAGAATTGGAGGTTTTCCTTCTGATCTGATCTGTTTTTACCCTCTGTGTTTGCAGTCATGGTACCAGGTCCTCAAACACAAATTCAAAGCGCAGCTGCACCTCTGGTTCCCGATGAGCAAGGACAATGACGCTGTCTGGAGAAACTCCAGGATCCTGTCCCAGATCTATGTATGGGGTAAGTGTATTACTATACATTAACACAGAGCTTCCCTATCCTGTCCTGAAGCCCCACTCTTTCACTCCAAGAACAATAACTAATGCCAAGCAGCATCCACAAAAGGGGATGAAAACATTCGGTTTATTCTAAGTGGTTGCTGCAGGGAAATAATACACTGCTTTAAATGCTTGACCTCTTTAGTGTTTTTATTGTTCCGTACAAGAAAAATCATAGTCACCATAGTTGTGGCAATTAAAAATGTTATGGTTATAGTTATTTTTCCTGGTGTGAATGGGTCTTGACAGAATATCTTTCAATATGGTCACCAAAAAAGTTAGGTCAAATGAGAAGAATTGTTTGTGCATTTGACTTTGAACTAATTTTTTTTCTTTGGCTTCAATACGAATTTGTTGCCATTGAAGATACATCCTCATCGGGGGCGCAACTGCATGCTTGCTGAGGGGTTTGCAAGATCAGTGTTAGCGCCCCCTGTATTCTAGCCTTTAACACTAATTCCCACAGAAACCCTGCAGCAAATCAATGTCCAAAAGACCATGAACTAGCTTGTGCATGGAAGGATGCAAAAACTGGGGGGAAAAAAGGGTCAAAGGTTTGAACACCCTCCCCCATTTTCAGTGCCATAGGGAAAGAAGGTGAAAAGTGACAAAAGAAGGGGGAAAAGTGTGTTGCATAAAGTGTGTTGTATATTATTCATTTGCCTCAATGCCTCAAAGTTGTTCATATATTTGTAATTTTATTATAAAATGGGAAATGTAAAATTCAATTTAAAGAACAGCTGCATTTTTGTCGTTTTTCTTATAGAGGTAATTCATGGAAAAATTGCATGCTTAAGTGGAAGATTTCTGCCACCTGGAAGAAAAACAAATACTGTTAAAATGAATATCATGATATTCTCAGCAGAGGATCGTTCATTCTCTTATTTAGTCTTCCATTTGCACTGCGTAATATACAGTCATGGCCAATGACAATGACTAATATACAGTTTTGGCAGTGACATAAATTTTGTGTTTTGCAAAGTTTGCTGCTTAAGCCGTTGTGGTGTTCATTCACATTGTTTCTAGATTACTGTATAGAGTGATCAGATGCATTTTAAATAATTGCTAAAAGCTTCATTGGCCAAAAAATGAACTTTTCACAAAAACAACAACAACAAATGTCACTGTTTTTTGATCCTGACACAAAATGAGCAGCTAACATTAATCGACTAATCATATCAGCAGCACATGTGAAAGTGTGAACGAGTACTAGTCAGGTGAAATCACTATCATACTAATTAGATCGTAAGAGCAGACTGATTGCTATAAAAGCGCTTCCAATCATTGTGTTCTTGTTAGCAATGGTTACCGCCAAAGAAACACGTGCAGCCATCATCGCTTTGCATCAAAATAGCCTCACATGCAAGGAAACCGCTACAAAGAATATTGCCCCTGAAAGAAGCATTTACCGGATCATCAAGAACTTGAAGGAGAGAGGTTGGACTGCAGTGAAGAAGTCTTCAGGACGTGCCAGAGTGTGCAGCAAGCACCAGGACCATCTTCTCCTGAGGAGTCAGCTGGAATTGTGTCTCCAGCAGTGCAGAGCTTGCTCAGGAATGGCAGCAGGTTGCTGTGAGAGCATCCTAAACCTCAAGGACAGACTGGTGCAAAGTTATTTTCTCTGATGAAGCTCCCATCCCACTGTTTGGGACATCTGGAAAATCGATTGTTCGGAGAAAAGGTGAATGCTACCATGAGTCCTGTGTTGTGCCAACAGTGAAGCATCCTGAGACCATCCGTGTGTGGGGTTGCTTTTCAACCGAGGGAGTGTGCTCTCTCATAATTCTGCCCAAAAACTCTGCCATGAATAATGTAGCACAGCGTCCTGCAAGAGCGACGACTTCCACCGATCCATGAGCAATTTGGTGATCTGGGCATCTTCCAGTATGATGGAGCACCGTGCCACAAAGCAAGAGCGATAAAGAAGTGGCTCAAAGATCATTACATTGAAATGTTGGATCAGTGGCCAGGCAACTCCCCGGATCTCAATCCCATCGAGAACCTGTGGTCAGTCCTCAAGAGGCGAGTGGACAAGCAGAAGCCCACAACTCCGAGAACTAAGGCAAGAATGGATCGCCATCAGTCAGGATTTGGCCCACAAGCTAATATCCAGCATGCCAGAGCGAACTGCAGAGGTTATGAAGAACAAGGATCAACAGCGTAAATATTGACTCGTATTATATATCATTTTCTTTGCCAATAAAAGCCTTTAAAACTAATGATATGCTTATTTGTTTTTCAGTATACCATAGAAATTTGGAATCATAATCTACAAATTCTGAAGCAGCAAACTTTGCAAAACACAAAATTTGTCACAACTAGTCGACCAGAAAGAGTTTTCTGTCCCTGCATTAAAGTCCACGCAACAAAAACTCTGAAGATCCTAAAAGTTTATAAAAGTAATTTAATCCAAATCTTGTTATAATCACTTTTTATATATGTTCAATTAAAATCAATTTTACTGATGCACATAAAATACAGTTAACACAAAATATACGTGACACATGACGAGAACACACCTCGTTGCTTCTCACGTCACAATGATTTGATGCGCTATACATGTATCTGTGTGCATCACTGTTTGCATGCAAGTAAAATTAATTCTACTACTTGAAATTAATTGGTTCGTCATATAAAGCAATCATACCTCTTCCAAAGACTTGGATTAAACCGCTCCATTCATATGGATCAGTTTTACATCACCGTTATGGCCTTTTTGGTTTTTCAAAGTTTGGTTGCCTGTACTTCAGGTTTCGTGAAAACTATTTTACTTTGGGTTTTGGAGATAACTGAAGGGTGAGTAAAAGCTGAGAGAATTGATTCTTCAAAGCCCAGACACTTGAAGGGCATGAAGAACAGTGCTATGCCTGGTGTGGATGTCATGTAATTCCTATTACAACTATTAAAACAGAAGTGTATATATTACTGACAGTGAAGTTACATGAAAAAACATGATTTCTTAAAGTTAATCATACATACACCCATACCTTAATTTAGCCTAAAAACAGACAGAATATCAAACCGCAAAAACTAACTGTGTGTTTCCACAAACACTTGATGTGCTTTTTATCGCTTAAATTTATTAATGTGGCCACATATTTACTGCCTTCACAATGTAGTCAAATGCGTACATATAAGCGTGTGAAGCACATACAATCTTCACTCATAAGATATACTCTTATTTATATATATATATATATACAGTGGGTACGGAAAGTATTCAGACCCCCTTAAATTTTTCACTCTTTGATCTGCAAGGAGGAATGGCAGAGGATCCCCAAATCCAGGTGTGAAAAACTTGTTGCATCTTTCCCAAAAAGACTCATGGCTGTATTAGATCAAAAGGGTGCTTCTACTAAATACTGAGCAAAGGGTCTGAATACTTAGGACCATGTGATATTTCAGTTTTTCTTTTTTAATAAATCTGCAAAAATGTCAACAATTCTGTGTTTTTCTGTCAATATGGGGTGCTGTGTGTACACTAATGAGGAAAAAAAATTAACTTAAATGATTTTAGCAAATGGCTGCAATATAACAAAGAGTGAAAAATTTAAGGGGGTCTGAATACTTTCCGTACCCACTGTATATATATATATATATAGGGAATCTATTAGATTACTAGAGATCCCCACTCAGAGATTCCTGTTGTAATGACTGTACCTCCAGCGAAAATTCAGAAAACAAGTGTATAAATTACTTGATTTGGAGCCGAAACTAACACCATATTGTCCTTCAGTTCAGATATATTCCATTTCTAAATTGATTAGTTTACTGTGTCAAAGTTGCCCATTTAAACAAGTAAAACAGTTCCAACATTTACGTCAAAGCTTAACTATGCCACTGTCATGGACTACTCTGACAAAGCCCATAGAAGGCAAGCCTGCAGCCGTTAGCCAAAAAGCGTTAGGGTTAGGGTTAGGGTTAGGGTCAGGTTAGGAAAGAAAAGTATTTCCCAGGCTCGGACCCGAGGGTCC
>NW_015547717.1:0-1871 GCF_001515605.1 Sinocyclocheilus anshuiensis
GCCCTGGACTGGGTTCGGTGCCAGGACGAGGGGCGGGGCATGTGTGCACAGCTATTTTAGCCATTGATTTATTGCAATGATAAAGTTTACAGCACTCCATGGACAGCCAGTTTTGATTCCTACCTCAAGTGGTATTGGTCTGGTGAGATCTTTTCCACAGATCACCTGCAGGTAGGAGTCACAATATACATCTTTTATTATGTCTACATAGATCTTAGGGAGCTGTATCTCATCTGCAATTGCATTCTTACTAGTAATAATTCAATTTGAGAGCTCTACAGTTCAATCCTTACTAGTAAAAATTACAATTAGAGAGCTCTCTAATCTAATTGTTACTACACAGCAAAATTATGAGAGTTAATTTATTGGTGTTACTAGTGAGTGTTGAAATTCAGAGTAGTTTTAACACTCTTTTGTAAGATATAATACTGCTGGAGTAAATATAATGAAAGTGTAAGTGTTGTTATTGGCAGTTAGTGTTGCTCAGCTTTAATTAACACTTTACACTGCCGGCCAAGCCACGCCCATTTTCAACTTCGTTCTTGTCTGGACAGCCGCCATGTTGTCAGTTACAATTCGTTCATACAGAGCAGCATGGTAAGTAAACTTTATTTTTGTATTATTTGAACATATCAGTTTAATAAATATTTATATATAAATTTAGGGTGACTTTCATGTAAATTCTGTTGACATATGACTAGTAGTTGCAACTTTTGTGCTGATTCAAGCTGTAAAATCGTGAAGTGATTGCGTAGGTAACGTGGTTAGATAATTCCTATCATTTGGCGTCAATCTGGTTCTTTTTGTAAAACTAATAAGTTTAAATACACTATATATATATATATATATATATATATATATATATGTGTATATAAGTTATATAGTCTTTGCTCTGGATTTCACTCATAATGGCGCCACGAGTCATCCTCGTGTGAAAAGAGATGGTTTGTAATTTTTAATCTAACTCTGCAGCATTTAAATATTGATATATTCTCCTCAAAACTTTTCATACCAAATTTTTGCAATGTTGTAAGGATTTACTATCACAGTCACATGTGTTTTAGGCGGGAGAGAGAAGCTGAACCCGCGCATTTCGTCACATTTTGTCTGGACAACAGCCATTTTGTCGCTTTTCCGTACAGAGAAGCAAGGTAAGTGATTCTTCGAGTTATTATGTGTTATTTAACCATATCAGTTTGATAAGCCTTTATAAATGCATATGCAAAATAATTTTCCTGTAATTTTATTTATAAATGAGTGGTAAGGTTAGCTACAACTTTTGTGGTGAGTTGAGCTGTGAAATAAAACCGGTTGAATTAAGTGATGGCTGAGATAACATTCAATTTAGATAATTTCTATGATTTTGGCTTCAGTTTGGTTCTATAAGCAAAAATGTTTGCACATTTTTGTAATTTATCTTTCAATCTTCACCATCGTAAATTGGAACAGCTTGATTTTTACCGTAGCCTAACGTTAACGGCGCCGCGAATCGTCGTCATGGAAGAGCTGGTTTGTTTTAACTTTTCCAAACCTGTACTAACGTTACCTCAAACCATTTCATAATAATTTCCCACAAAACTTGTAAGTATTTATCAAAAATATTTTTTTGTTGGGGTTTTTAGACAGGAGAGAGAATATGACCCAAAGTTAACTCTCTTTTGCGGACATTTTGTCTCTCACGTGTTTCACGGTTTCATGTGAAGCTTATGGCCATGTGTTTTCGATAAATAAATAAATGGATAACTTTTAGTGAAATGATTACTGCTTAAGACTGGTTCTTAATCCTGTTAATTTACTCGTGAGTCGCGACCACCGCTCTGCACATTTTGAATACAGGGGTTTGTTCTATTCAGCTGTAAGTTAAGTGCCCC
>NW_015547717.1:2338-10978 GCF_001515605.1 Sinocyclocheilus anshuiensis
GTTTTTTTTTTGTTTTTTTTTTGATAAGGGCAAATATGTAAAAGTAGAGTGAATGCTTAGAAATATAGAAAGGGTAAATTATTGGATGTTTGGAAAAAAATTTAATGGTTGAGAGGAGAATGATTATGCATGTTGTGCTGTGCTTAATCGAGTACTGCTACTACATTTCAGTAAACATGTTAGTGAAGGTGATTTGCAGAGGAGCACAGAAGTATGTTAAGGTCCCTGAGACTGATGGGGAATTGAACTATCACCAGTTTCACCAGGAAGGTTTGAAGGCTGTTTTGGTAACATATAGAAGTAATAGGGCATATGAGCTTAGGTACATCATACTGTATTATATTAATTTAATTGTAAATACCATTATTAACTACGTAACATTTTCTGACTTCATTCTTATCCCAACATAGCTGCAAAAAAATTTGCCCTGCCGACTGATGTAGAGGTGACTTACAAGGATTCATCAGGGACTGAGGTTGATGCTGACATATTCAGTGAACTCCTCCTGCAAGGCAGTGTCACTCTCATAGCCTGTTTGGATGATGGTGTGTTCAGTTTTACTGTAATTCTATAAGTTTTGTTCTAGCGACTGTTCTAGACACATTTTTTTCATAAATAAATTATTTGAAGTTAAAGCAGGATTATGTAAACTGCTTAATTTGACCTCATGTGAATTTGTTTTGCCCCAAAATCTAGACACATCTGATGTCTTGACGTCTTCAGAAACATGTTCATCAAATGCATCAGCACAGATTACTGACAATCCCCTGAGAAAGAAAGCAAGGACGACAGATGACTGTACTACTACTGACAAACAAGCAGCAAAAAATGTAAGTTATGCAAATGTTATTAAAAAATTGTTACCTCTTACCTTGTATACTGATTAGTCATTATCCATGCTTTAAGATAAAGCACAACTATGACCTCTTTACCAGGGTTCTGATCATATCACTGCACAGCACTTATAGGCTGCTGGTCTTGTTGCATAGCATTTGCTGTCAAGGACAATTTATTTCTGTCCTTAATATTTTATTATATCTATAGATGCACCAGTCGACCAGCCATAAACCGGACTTTTTTTTTTTTGTTGGCCGTGTTCTGAAAGTACAACCCTCTGCACAAACTACATTTTGTGTGACATTAAAATTATAGTATGTTATTTCAGCAAAGAAAAAAGTTAATTGCACAAAAAGAGCCTCTTTCCTGAGCTTGAAGTACAACACAAGAAGTGTTCAATGTGGACCCACCAAGCAGTTGCCATGCTAACAAGCAATTTTTGCTCGGGGTAGTGATCAAAAAAATAAATTGTAAAAGCAGTTTCGCAGCAAAAATTGCCCCATATATAATAGTTTGGATTGTAAGAATGTACAGGGAGACTTCATTTACAAAAACGATCTTGTTAGCCAATGTTTTCTCAGTAAAGCTGTATAACTTCCTATTAATTTAATATAATGAGTCAGTATACTACAGAATACTAATATACTGGAGCTGTGGCTTAATTTAGTTGATGTCCTGAGTCATTGCCATATCTTTCATATAGTTGTAACTGAGGGTTTACTCGCACTCTACTACACATTGTGTCCACAGCCCCTTTAGCTGTGACTATATTAATAATACATCAAGGCCTTTTATATTTTTCTGCTTAAATATGTGTGTAAATGTCTGCATTTATTTCACACGTATTTCTTCATGTTACAGATGGTCAAAATAGTCCTGAAGTCAAAACCTGGTGGAGACAAAATAATGTTTTGAATACGATAAAACCAAAACTTTGTCAGACAGCACCCGCAGACAGTTGGTTAACATGCTCGTTGCCGACATGATTGAAGCTCATGGGTAAGAATTTTAATATAAATGATGGATTATGAATATGGTCTGAGTTAAAAAAAAAAATTCAAGTACCCTTTTAGACTGGTTTATGTTGAAAGGTTGTCTTGTCCCCAATTCCCTTTGTTTACCAATGTCCCTGCTTTATGACTCAAAACAGAAGAACTCCTCCACAAACTGTGCGGACGAAGTATGCACTAGGTATTGTCACTTTGTTTCCTAACCTGGAGGACCCATATTCTAAAAACGGATATGTAAGTGCTTTTTTTCAGATTATACAGTTCTAAAAAATTATTCACTTTAAAAAAAAAAAAATGTAATGATTTGCCTTCATTTTTTTTATTTTTTTTTAACTCGTTTACTGGGCTCTTTTAATTTTTTTTTTTTAGGAGCACTTCTACGATGCGTCTAGCGGCACTGGGTACCTGGCCTGGCGCTTAAAAACTGTAAAGAGAAGTACTGCAGTTGGTGAAAAAAACAGACCCGAGTCAACTGAAGCCAACAATGGTCCACTCTCAGAGAGAGTACCATTTTCAAACACCGAACAGCTGACCGGAGATGAGTGCAGAGAGGCGATATCAACTATGAAACACACTTCAGATGAGACCGTTGTTAGGGAAAAAATGAAGATAACATTTCAATACAGACAGGCTATGGTCCATAGTCCTGAGAAGTCTCTAGATGTATTGGACATGTTCCCTAGATTCCTGGACACGCCTGGCCTTGTAAGTATAAGTCGTAGTCTGTTTAATATTGTGTCCTCTACCTCAAGTTTTATAAGTGTTTGTTCTGTTTGTTTGTTTTTTTTTACAGATTGAACAAGATGTTTTGCTACTGTTTGGAGAAGAGATCTCAGGAAAGTTTCTGGCAAAGTGGCCAACCTGCTTCAAACAGAGAGTGATCAATGACAGCAAAGGATTGTCCTCCAGTCACCACATTGAGGAACTCATCAAAGATGCTCCGCGTGAACCTGGTGATGGTAAGATTTAACACGTATCATAGAAAGGAATCATGGGCACAAGGACCAAAGACAATAATAGCTTTGCTATCTGTTGTGTTTTAGTATTTTGATGCTTCATAACACTTATTTTGAGTACTTGTCCAGTCCAGTTACTTATCTTTTTTTTTTATTCTTTCTTGGTCTATTTTAGACTCTACAGGGTGGGATAGTGACATCTCAGCCTTACTGTTGCTGCTGTATCTCCTGCCCCCAACTCCAAAAGGTCACAAGAAGGCAGCAAAGATCAGCCCCCTTCAGGCAGCTGACCATGTGGTGCGATTTCTTAGGGTGAGTTTTAATGTGTTTTTAATTCATTCTGAAATCCACAGTGGCCGAGACGTGCAAAACAAATCACAATTATGAAAACAATTTAACAAATCCAAAAACAAAACGTCAAACTATAAATGCAGCGCCAAGTCTAAAAACGAAATGGCAAGTCAGAAAACACAATGACAAAATGGAAAAGATTAGATATATTTTGTGAATTGAATACTTACAGCAGATTGGATGATACATCTGTCAATCAAGACATGCAGTCAATTAAGTACAGCACACTGCGGCAGAAGTTTTAATAAAATAATGTAAATATAGTGCTAATGGGTAGGGCTGGGTGATATGGGCAAAACTTCATATCTCTATTATTTGGCCGATTTGCTATATACGGTATATATCTTGGTATTTTCGTTTTTGTATCTGGATTTTTATTTTTTTATCGGTATTTAATATACAGTATATATTTTACATACTGCCCAATGTTGTCCAACGAAACAATATATTAAAGGCTATGACAACTAATAAAGTGAATGCAACAATGTAAGCCTATATATTATGTGCAAAAAGGGTCAAAATCACATTTCATAATAACATTGTAACATTACAATCTAAAAACATTATGCTCGTTCATTATGCTCGTTTCATTTAAAAAAAAAAAAATGAAAATTGTTTCTGACTAGCTATTTTGTTTTTTGATTTGTTCATTTGTTTTCATAATTGTGATTTGGTTTGTGCTTCTCAGCCACCGTAAATCACAGATGTCAGTTGTACCTTCTTTTCTTCAGTAACTTACTGGACCATGTTTGGCATTGCATCTATAAAACAGAATTAGCATTCATTGTAATTGGCCTGGTTTTCTTATATTATCTAGATGGGAACCAGCATTCCAATGTTTTTGGAGAAAGTCGGATCTGCACAGCCTTTCCTGCTCTGTATTGGAGAAAATAACTGTGACTTGACTTGCCTCATGACAATCAACTGTGACATAACGGGTCGCTGTTGTGTCTGCCATTTTGCAATCAGGCTCCTCTGTCACCGCCATTTTGTGAGCGTGATCTAGTGCGGGGACCATTACACGAGTGAGTGCGGGGTCGCGTTCCTCCGCGATACCCACAGTGAACACTGAACCAACAGACAATAGAGCATAATCCATAAAATTACTTAGAGAAGAACGGGGACCTTCATGGATTAATAGTGTCTTCAAAGGTTCATTGATACCCTCGCAAAAAAAGTCTAATAGTATACAGTCCAGCAGATCTGAATAATGAGCAATGGCTAAATACTCTTGAATATAGCCTTCCAGCAATCGTGTGCCCTGTCTAAAGGCTAACAATATTCTTGCCGTATCCATACCTGGCCAATGTCCATCCGAGAAGCCGCTGGATCCTTGTGGGGCCGAGTATTCTGTCACGGAGTGACTGAGAAGTGAGACATGTGGATCCAAGTGCAAAGACAGACAGTTGGTTAACATGCTCGTTGCCGACATGATTGAAGCTCTTGGGTAAGAATTTTAATATAAATGATGGATTATGAATATGGTCTGAGTTAAAAAAAAAAATTCAAGTACCCTTTTAGACTGGTTTATGTTGAAAGGTTGTCTTGTCCCCAATTCACTTTGTTTACCAATGTCCCTGCTTTATGACTCAAAACAGAAGAACTCCTCCACAAACTGTGCGGACAAAGTATGCACTAGGTATTGTCACTTTGTTTCCTAACCTGGAGGACCCATATTCTAAAAACGGATATGTAAGTGCTTTTTTCAGATTATACAGTTCTAAAAAAAATAATTAACTTTAAAAAAATGTAATTTTTTATATTTTATATTTTATATTTGCCTTCATTTTTTTTTTTTTACTCGTTTACTGGGCTCTTTTTTTTTTTTTTAGGAGCACTTCTACGATGCATCTAGCGGCACTGGAAACCTGGCCTGGTGCTTAAAAACTGTAAAGAGAAGTACTGCAGTTGGTGAAAAAAACAGACCCGAGTCAACTGAAGCCAACAATGGTCCACTCTCAGAGAGAGTACCATTTTCAAACACCGAACAGCTGACCGGAGATGAGTGCAGAGAGGCGATATCAACTATGAAACACACTTCAGATGAGACCGTTGTTAGGGAAAAAATTAAGATAACATTTCAATACAGACAGGCTATGGTCCATAGTCCAGAGAAGTTTCTAGATGTATTGGACATGTTCCCTAGATTCCTGGACACACCTGGCTTTGTAAGTATAAATCGTAGTCTGTTTAATATTGTGTCCTCTACCTCAAGTTTTATAAGTGTTTGTTCTGTTTTTTATTTATTTATTTATTTTTATACACAGATTGAACAAGATTTTTTGCTACTATTTGGAGAAGAGATCTCAGGAAAGTTTCTGGCAAAGTGGCCAACCTACTTCAAACAGAGAGTGATCAATGACAGCAAAGGATTGTCCTCCAGTCACCACATTGAGGAACTCATCAAAGATGCTCAGCGTGAACCTGGTGATGGTAAGATTTAACACATATCATAAAAAGGAATCATGGGCACAAGGACCAAAGACAATAATAGCTTTGCTATCTGTTGTGTTTTAGTATTTTGATGCTTCATAACACTTATTTTGAGTACTTGTCCAGTCCAGTTACTTATCTTTTTTTTTTATTCTTTCTTGGTCTATTTTAGACTCTACAGGGTGGGATAGTGACATCTCAGCCTTACTGTTGCTGCTGTATCTCCTGCCCCCAACTCCAAAAGGTCACAAGAAGGCAGCAAAGATCAGCCCCCTTCAGGCAGCTGACCATGTGGTACGATTTCTTAGGGTGAGTTTTAATGTGTTTTTAATTAATTATGAAATCCACAGTGGCCGAGACGTGCAAAACAAATCACAATTATGAAAACAATTTAACAAATCCAAAAACAAAACGTCAAACTATAAATGCAGCGCCAAGTCTAAAAACGAAATGGCAAGTCAGAAAACACAATGACAAAATGGAAAAGATTAGATATATTTTGTGAATTGAATACTTACAGCAGATTGGATGATACATCTGTCAATCAAGACATGCAGTCAATTAAGTACAGCACACTGCGGCAGAAGTTTTAATAAAATAATGTAAATATAGTGCTAATGGGTAGGGCTGGGTGATATGGGCAAAACTTCATATCTCTATTATTTGGCCGATTTGCTATATACGGTATATATCTTGGTATTTTCGTTTTTGTATCTGGATTTTTATTTTTTTATCGGTATTTAATATACAGTATATATTTTACATACTGCCCAATGTTGTCCAACGAAACAATATATTAAAGGCTATGACAACTAATAAAGTGAATGCAACAATGTAAGCCTATATATTATGTGCAAAAAGGGTCAAAATCACATTTCATAATAACATTGTAACATTACAATCTAAAAACATTATGCTCGTTCATTATGCTCGTTTCATTTAAAAAAAAAAAAATGAAAATTGTTTCTGACTAGCTATTTTGTTTTTTGATTTTTTCATTTGTTAAATAAATAAAAACAAAAGCACAGACTTGTATTAGGCTATTTTGATTACCCCATTACAGTCACTTTACAGTTAGTGCTATCATAAAAATACACTTACTTATAGGTTTAAAATTCTACATACACAGGAAAAATGGCAGAGTAGTTTTTCCAGAGTTAATATTTTTTTCCTCAAAAAAATGTTTTTACTCTATTTTGAGTGTACAGAGTAAAATGTGTCAGTAGAGTGGGAGCAAAATTACAGAGGAACTGTGACTCCTCCCCAAACTGTTCTCCTCCCTTCGTTGATCCGCCATTACTGTTACTGCTGCTTGTGGGTTTAGAAGAGAAGATGCGCTTCTGCTGGATGGTAAAGTAAGTAAAGTTTCAAAGTCTTAGTATTTATTTTAATAATATTCGCCTCTGTTTTGAGCTCAGATTATTTTGCCACGTTTTTTGAACATTATAATCGAGATCGCTTCTCATGTTAGCTTGAGAACTAAATTAGGCAAAGTTATCTTGAAAGCAAATAACTGTTAGCTAACATACAGTATGAACATTACGAACGTTAATTGACACCAGTGAAACTAGCTAGCTACCTATCAATTGTCTGTCCACTAAACTATTGTGACGAGTGGTTCAAGTTGTGCACCACATGTACTTGACTCCGTAAAGAGTTAAGTTAACCTTAGCCTTAATTGTATTGTTGGAGCATTTTGATGTGTATTAGCCCTATTCGGACGGTATGTTAACTGTTTCTCATGGGAACATAAGGTATTTTCAACATTTACAGGGGCTAGTCGGTGATTTTATTGCAGAATGTCGGTGTTTCAATTCAAATTTCACCGTTTGAATCCTTTTTGATCACTGCGCAACACCGTACGATAACTTTTGCGCTTCACTGTAATTTGCATGCATTTTTAATGTACACTTTTATTACTGAAATGCTGGGAAGTAGGCTATTTACAAGAACAATATTTCATCAGCGCTCCTCCTCAGCCAGAGGAGAAAGAGGGAAAAAACAGATAAACATTTGAAATGGGCCATACAGCAAGTTGTTAATATTAGCCTACAATTAGGCTATATACATTAAAGATATAAACCAAGCAATTTAATGTTTACCTCATGTAAATATAAGGCTGAATTAACTTATTTTAATTATTATATTTTAAAATGACATCCATCACTTTGAGATAAAAAAAATAATTTCTATTGCGTGTCTGTCTTCATATTTTTAAACAGGAGATTCAAATAACCACATAATAAAAATTATGTTATAATATTTTCCTATTTTTAAATTAAATATGAAATTATTCATATTTTTCCAAGCATAGCCTATTGTATTTACAGCAGACAATCATGCAACCACGTGAACAGCGCATTCCCAGGTTTGAAGGATCACAAAACTCACTTCTCCATGAATAAAACGACATCTGAATACATGGGTTTTATCACTGATGTGCCATGCAGATTTATTTTTACAGACATCCACATGAGAAACCATTACCGTCCGAATAGAGCTATTGAGCACCATGCTTTAACAGAACTATTGGACAGTTATTACAAATTAAAAACCCATTAGTGAACAAAGATAACGCATGTTGTGTAGTGCACTAATGAATGATTTTTCATCATCTGACTGTGAGTGTTATCGCCCTGTTTAACTTTGTCTTTTTGGTTCCTTCAGGATGCAAACCAACAACATTGTCAGAATGAAGTTCAAGGAAATATAAACCAACAACATTGGCATGAAGTTCAAGGAAATATATTTTTTCTTAAAAACCTTTTACATTTGAAATGTTTTTGGAATGTGGTAAGAAATAAACTTTAACATTGTTAATATCATTAATACTTTTCCCTCAGATTTTTTTTAAATAGTAATATAAGTGTATGATTGTGTTTTATGTTGAATAAAAATAACTCTCTTACTTCCTTTGGCATTGCTGGCCTTTGTCAGTTTGCCAATGGTTTGTCTTCCTTCAGTTGCCAAAAAATCGTCCTACAATGGATGTTAAAGTCTTTGATGAGTCAAAGACAGAGGTTGATGAGGAATCATTCGACTACCTGCTGACA
>NW_015547717.1:12050-18337 GCF_001515605.1 Sinocyclocheilus anshuiensis
AAAGGGTTAGTTCACCCAAAAATGAAAATTCTGTCATTAATTACTCACCCTCATATCGTTTCAAACCCGTAAAAAACCTTAATTTTTATCTTAGGAGCACAAATTAAGATGTGCATCCTCAGCCATTATCAAGAGTACCATGATGCATGCGTGTGAAGCTGCTGACATCAAACATGCAGCATCCTTGCTGTCTATGCAGGGTGAGACAGCTCTTGGATTTCTTAAAAAATATCTTAATTTGTGTTCCAAAGATGAACGAAGGTCTTATGGGTTTGGAACGACATGAGGGTAAGTAATTAAATGACAGAATTTTCATTTTTGGGTGAACTATCCCTTTAAACACTGCAACAAAAAGGGTGCGATTAAGCTTTTAGGCTCAAAAATCATTGGAATTATTATAATTTAAATGCTAAGATCAAAACATTTAAAAAAGAAGAAGTGCCATTTTTGCAGTTGAATTTCGTTTACATGCGGAATGTGCTTTGATGCTGTTGCCGTCACTTAGTAGATGCTGAAACCATCAAGTGATCATAATCACAAGTGAATTAAATAGGAGCTTGGAAAAATACAATTGAGATATGAGTATACAGTTTGTTGTTGACTATTTTCAGATTGAAAAATAAGTTTTTCATTTATATTTTAGGGTACTTTTGAGGATAAAACATGAAGGGTGTAATTTAGAAGATTAACTCTGGATAGAGTTAGTTATTCATTAAAGTTCATTCATAATTGATGATAAACAACACTGGAGGGGAGGTAAATTGTGGTAGAGTAAATTTGACTTTCCTCTGAACAGAGTTAAAAAGTCGCAGAGTCCATTTCTTTTACCTCTGAACTGAGTAAAATAGTACAAGAGTTAATTTAAAAAAACACTAAATAGAGAATTGAGCAAAATGAACTCTGGAAAAACAACTCTATCAAAAGAGTAACTTTTACTCTTTTCAGAGAGGGACCAAATGTTATCTGGCATAGAGTAAAATTTTCTTCAATTTGGGTAAATTTTACTCAGGCAAATTTACTGTGTATGTCCAGTGTTGGGAAGTAACTAGTTAATGTAACAGCATTACATAATTTAATTACAAAATAAATGTAACTGCAATCACTTAAAGTTACTAGAAAAAATGTGTAATTAAATCACAGTTACTTATGAAAATATTAACGATTACAAAGGGGGTTACATTTGAATATTTACACACATCAACATACAGATTTAATTGATTTCTTTCCCAAATTGCACTGACTATTCTAAAATATGAGACATACGTCTCTTAAAAAGTAGGTCAGTACACTTGAATCAATTAAGCCACAAAAAGACAATATAGCCTATGAATCCTGCATGTTCTGCATGTCTCTGTGGAAATCAGGCGTGGACTGGCCATCGGGAGAACCGTGACAATTCCCGGTGGCCTGGCAGCCAATTTGGCCCGTTTTTTTTTTATATTATTTTTATTATTATTATACATATTATTATTATTATTATTATATAATTGCCTGCCGAATGTACTAAAGCGATTATTTCTGAATTCGCAATTCGATAATGAATCTCTAATAAATCACATCAGTGTATGACATCAAAGTACCGTGAGAGTGATTCAAAAGCATGCAGAGTAGTCTGCTCTCTAATCGCTCTCGCGGTACTTTGATGTCTCACACCGATCGGTCTGATGGTGATGATCTGCTTCAAGTCGAACAAGCCTAATGATTCAATGGACCATTCATAAAGAACCATTTACTTCACTCCTGAATGAATCAGCCATTTGAACGAATCAAATGAATGAATGACTCAATGATTAAGCCATGTACCGCCACCTGCTGGCAGTTTTAGTTTATTATTTAGAGTATCATTTCATTAAATAAATAATTTCATATTTCCATAGTAATAATAATACAATTTATAAAATAAACTATTAAAGGTACAGTTCACCCACCCAAAAATGACAATATTGTCATAATTTACTCACCCTCATGGTCCAAAAGAGTATATGTTATAAATGTTATGTTGAATCAAACACAATATTTCTTGCTGAAGCTACTTTTTGTAATGTCTGTTTGATGCTTCTTTACACGACAATGACTTTAAATGATCTTTTAGGAGTAATTTCTTATCCAAATGTGTTGTGCGATTTATTTGTGATTAATTAGGTTAATTAATCGGCACATGGTGTAATTAATTAGATTAAAAATTTTAATCACCAGCCCTAATATATATATCACTATATATCACCTATTTTTTTAAAATTGTATTTATTCCTGTGATGGCAAAGCTGAATTTTGCAGTGTCACATGATCCTTCAGAAATCATTCTAGTATTAGCTCAGGAAGGTTTTTTTTTTATTTTTTGTATCAATGTTGATAATAAAAAAATTAAAGGTATTGTTCATCCACCCAAAAATGAAAATTTAGTCATTTACTTACCCTCATGGTCCAAAAGTGTATGTGTAATAAATTTTATGTTTATTCAAACTAAATATTTCTTGCTGAAGCTACTTTTAGTAATGTCTATTTGATGCTTTACACAACAATGACTTTAAATTATCTTTTGAGAGTAATTTCTCAGCCAGATTTGATGTGTGATTAATTTGCGATTAATTAGATTAATTAATCGCCACATCATATAATAAATTAGATTACAATTTTTAATCGCTTACCAGCCCTAATTTATACATGTTACTTTCTCAATCTCTTCTATTGTAAACGCCGATGTAGGCGGCGGAGACTCAGTCATTATGTTGTCTAAGTCATCATTCCACGGGGGTAATTCAAGCGTGATAGTAGTTGGATCGGACTGGCATATTTTCCGATAATAATTGTACACTTGCTCAGTGTTATCAGGATCAAGCGGTGGTGTGGGAAACATGCAGTCATTTAGGATAATGTCAATCGCCTTTGCTCTACGATGCTGCCATAGGTAGGTTAGTTTGTTTTTGCCTACCTTTTGAGGGTTTCTCTGATGCTGTCTTGTGGCAGAGGCCATCGCTGGTTGTATCACCTCCCGCAGGTACCGCAGTTGTTTTTCAATCCAATCGGCCGGGTTTGCAACAGGGTTTGATCTGGATCACGCGTTATCATCCAGTGGCAAAGTCCTTAAAATCCGCACTACATTCTTTCAAAGCTGAATTTTTAGCATCATTACTCCAGTCACATGATCCTTCAGATCTGATTTGCCTTAAACATTTTTTTTTTACTCATTCATTAAAACATGCTCGTTCATTATGCTCGTTTCATTTATAAAAAAAAATAAAAAAAACAGAAAATTGTTTCTGACTTGCTATTTTGTTTTTGGATTTGTTCATTTGTTTTCATAATTGTGATTTGTTTTGTGCTTCTCAGCCACCGTAAATCACGGATGTCAGTTGTACCTTCTTTTCTTCAGTAACTTGCTGGAACATGTTTGGCATTGCATCTATAAAACAGAATTAGCATTCATTGCAATTGGCCTGGTTTTCTTATATTATCTAGATGGGAACCAGCATTCCAATGTTTTTGGAGAAAGTCGGATCTGCACAGCCTTTCCTGCTCTGTATTGGAGAAAATACCAAGAGCATTCAGAGGTTCTTCATTATTGTCAACATGAAAACAATTCCATGCAAGGCTCAGACGACGGTAGCAGCATTTGATGAGCTCTTTAAGGCAAACTTTGACCGAAATTCTGATGACCGAAATGGATATATTGTGCCTTCTTGTCACTTATTCTAAAAGTGAACTGTCACGTTGTCAAGTGTTGACATGTTAATAAACAACTGCTTTGCGAGCTGCAGTGTAATTGTGATTTAAAAAAAAAAAGTTTAACATTTTTTGTATGTAGTTTTTTTTTTAATCTTCTGGCAGCTTTTTTTACTTTCTCAGCACAGAGGAGAGTTTTGTAATGTTAACTCAATACACTGGAGTTAAAATATCAAGAGTTAAAATCTATCTTAAAGGTGTTAAATTGTAACTCTTTACACTGGTGTTAAGGAAAAATCAACTCTCTCTGGTGTGGACCAGAGTTGTTTTTTAACTCTATACCGTGTACATATAACTCATTCATAGTGTTAAACAAGTAACTCTTTGAAGAGTGTTAATGTAACTGAAAAGATTGGGACAATATGTACACTTTTTCGGAGTTGATTTTAACTCTGTTAGAGTTGAATTAACACTCATAATTTTGCTGTGTAATACTATCTGAAAACAAGTCTCTTAATATATCATTTTGCTTTAAGAAATGTTTATTTATGCATCTAAGGATGTGAAATGTATGGTGTAAAATATTCTTACTGGAAAATAAGAAAAATACTGATTAAGAAAGGTTTATTTGCAGTGTAGGACAGTTGTTCAAAACTATGTGTGTAATAATGTTTAATAATGCCTTATCATTGCTGATTAAATTAAATGAAAGCCAACTGAACTGCCATGCACATGACAATATGATCATATGAGTGTTTTCATGGGGAAAATGGACAAAATAGGTCAAAATTACCGTATAAAAAAAATTAAAGGTTCTTTGTGAGGAAAATGTACATGAATCTAATTTGCTGAGCTCAAAACCTACAGAGACAAAAATCAAAACAATCATGCCACTGCTTGAAGCAAATGTGATCATAGTGACCACAGAGACTGCAATGAATTATGTTTAAAAAAAATGCATATTGCATAACAGACTTATTTTTGTCTCAGTTAACCATGTTAAATACCAAGAGCATTCAGAGGTTCTTCATTATTGTCAACATGAAAACAATTCCATGCAAGGCTCAGACGACGGTAGCAGCATTTGATGAGCTCTTTAAGGCAAACTTTGACCGAAATTCTGATGACCGAAATGGATATATTGTGCCTTCTTGTCACTTATTCTAAAAGTGAACTGTCACGTTGTCAAGTGTTGACATGTTAATAATGTTTTGAGAGCTGCAGTGTAATTGTGATTTTAAAAAAATGTGACAAACTGTGCTTTAATAAAAAAATAAAACGTTTAACATTTTTGTGTTTTTTTTTTTAATCTTCTGGCAGCTTTTTTTACTTTCTCAACACAGAGGAGAGTTTTGTAATGTTAACTCAATACACTGGAGTTGAAATATCAAGAGTTAAAATCTATCTTAAAGGTGTTAAATTGTAACTCTTTACACTGGTGTTAAGGAAAAATCAACTCTCTCTGGTGTGGACCAGAGTTGTTTTTTAACTCTATACCGTGTACATATAACTCATTCATAGTGTTAAACAAGTAACTCTTTGAAGAGTGTTAATGTAACTGAAAAGATTGGGACAATATGTACACTTTTTCGGAGTTGATTTTAACTCTTCTAAAAGTGAACTGTCACGTTGTCAAGTGCGGACATGTTAATAAACAACTGCTTTGCGAGCTGCAGTGTAATTGTGATTTAAAAAAAAAAAGTTTAACATTTTTTGTATGTAGTTTTTTTTTTAATCTTCTGGCAGCTTTTTTTACTTTCTCAGCACAGAGGAGAGTTTTGTAATGTTAACTCAATACACTGGAGTTAAAATATCAAGAGTTCAAATCTATCTTAAAGGTGTTAAATTGTAACTCTTTACACTGGTGTTAAGGAAAAATCAACTCTCTGTGGTGTGGACCAGAGTTGTTTTTTAACTCTATACCGTGTACATATAACTCATTCATAGTGTTAAACAAGTAACTCTTTGAAGAGTGTTAATGTAACTCTGAAAAGATTGGGACAATATGTACACTTTTTCAGAGTTGATTTTAACTCTGTTAGAGTTGAATTAACACTCATAATTTTGCTGTGTAGGAAGACAATGTATAGCTTAGCAGATTCGTGCTTAAAATCGTCAATCGCAGTTTTTAAGCAAAAAAACATGCTCATTCATGCCTTGTCGCTCAATATAAGCTTTTTGTTTGTTAGACAAAATTCCAGCATCAACCAGCCAAGGTAGTATTCTTGAAAGCAGGCACTTCATAAAGACTTTGTATACAGATGGCAATAGTGAGATGTTCTTCCATGTTGAGGGGTCTTCTGGTACATTGTCTTTCTTCGGTATTCTATGAATGAGTGCTCCCTTCCATGAACTAGGGACTTTACCAGTAATCAAACAGGTGTTAAATATGCTTTTCAATATGTAGCAGGATGTTTGCCTAGTGGCTTTCAGATTCTCGTAAGTAACACCATCTGAACCGCTGGCTTTGTTTTTGCTCTACGATGCTGCCATAGGTAGGTTAGTTTGTTTTTGCCTACACTGTAAAAAATGACCGTGAATTTAATGATAAAAGACTGTAAAAATGCTACAGTAAAAACCTGTTAAATGGTTAACGGTAAATTCCCCTACTATATACGGTGAAA
>NW_015547717.1:18750-24151 GCF_001515605.1 Sinocyclocheilus anshuiensis
TATATATATATATATATATATATATATATATATATACACACACACATGTATACAAAGTTTATTTTCAAAACGCCACATTAAAAAAGAAAATGAACTGACTGCCGTGTGTTATTCTCCACATATAGCATGTTCTGAACCCTAAACACATTTTGTCACAAAAGCATCGCAAATTCACATTTTACAGCAGAAACCGACAAGCGCCCTTGTTGTTTGTGAACAGAACCCGATATGTCCTTTTTAGCGAATCAGTGTACAGTATTGAGGTCAGATGACAAGGTTGTTAGTCACTTCAAAAAGACGCGCTAACTGAGAGGAGTTTTGTCAAAGCTAACTAAAAGTGATGGATAATTTCGATTAACTTGATGAACCCGTGATATCTTCAGGGCGTAAAAGGAAAATAAAAGCTGAAACTTTTTCACAGAACCTTGCTAAAGCCGCATTAACGATAGGGCTATGCGGGACTGAAGCCCCAGAGCAAGGAGGGGGCCTGTGATTGGCTGTGGAGTAGATTGACTGGCCATTGGCAGCGCCGATCGCCAAAGCCCCACCACGCCCCCCATTTATTAGCGCTATTATTTAGTAGAGCTTTTCCGTAAATTCCATGCATTACCATTAGCCTGTTGAAACGTCACCTTTGAATTTGGTTTAACAAAAAAATTCATTCATTCTGTGAATTAATTCTTTTACTTTTGAACGACCTGTACATGTACCTATCAGGTGATTGCTGTGCCTTACTCTTCACTTTGTTCTGGTTTAATCTGGAAATGGTCATGCAAAGAACAATCTTCCATAAGTACAAATGTCATCTATTCTAAAAAAAAAAAGTGAGATGGGGGCTATTCTAAAAAAAAGTGAAAACTTGAGTTTGTCAGTAAAATCCCCAGCTGTCAGGTTATTTTACTAAAATGATGATGGGGTGGAAGTGATGTAAGCTTATCATTTAAATGCATTTTAAGCATTGTGGTTTAACACCAAATCAGCTGAAACTGATTAACAACCCCCTCTGCTACTTAACTGACCAGATCAATATCCCAGGAGTTTAAAGGGGCCATATGATGCTGCTAAAAATAACATTATTTTGTGTATTTGGTGTAATGAAATGTGTTTATGCGGTTTAAGGTTAAAAAAATACATTATTTTCCACATACTGTACATTATTGTTTCTCCTCTATGCCCCGCCTTTCTGAAACGTGTCGATTTTTACAAAGCTCATCGGTCTGAAAAGCGAGGTGTGCTGTGATTGGCCAGCTATCCAGTGCGTTGTGATTGGCCGAATACCTCAAGTGTGTGACGGAAATGTTACACCCCTCACATACTCTTGATGCCGTGTCCAACATTAAAACCCATTACAAACGAGGCATTTGTTGCATCCAGTGGGGACATAATTACGGATTATAATGACTTATACTGTCTTTTTACGCGTTGCATCGCGCCGCGTAAACATAAAACCATGTCTGCATTAGTGATCGGAGAAATGACAAAAAACAAGCTCTACTCTACACTGCTCAAAACTCACGTTTGGACTCGCATTTTGGCAGCAACAATAAAGTTACTCCTTCTTTCTTTGCGTGAACATTTGGGCGGTGTTTTGCAAATCTTCCCAAACAGTGACGTAGACATGTGGGGGCGTGTTAGAACGAGCCGTTTTGGGAGGGTGTGGATGAGTCTTAACTTTTATAAAAAATATCTCTTTGGGTTTGAGACTTTAGTCTTTGCAACTTTAGGGATCTTATCTATTCACGAACAGCTTGTAACAAGAAATTAAAACTTGAAATTGCATCATATGACCCCTTTAATTGACTTGATGCTATACTCTGATTAAAAAGTGAAAACTACACTGCTCAAAAAAATTAAAGGAACAAAGAAGTGTTTGCTTTTTCAAGATGTGTGTGACGTTTTACATGTTGTCTGTGTGTTTTGTGGTTTTGTGTGTAGAGTTTTGAGAAATGAAGCCATAGTTTCAAAAACTGTGTGTAAGCATTTTGAAAAAAACTGTAAAATAATCCTTATCAGCTCTTTTAAGCTGCTGTTGTAGCAGGAGTAGAGGCTTTACACTGTATTTAAAGTTTGGAACATTAGGTCTTCATTTCTGTCATGCTGTGTTTAAGCATCTGTAAAAAAGATAAGAATGAGCCATGATTTTGGTATGGGGTAAGCTTGTGTGAAAAAAAGAACATTTAAGCATTTTAGAAACCTGTTAATTGACAGAATAGTGTGTGAAAACAGCATGGACTGTGTTAATGGTATGGTCACAACAGACGGATGTTGTGCTAATTGTGTTTAGAGTTTTGGAAATGTGATTATAGATTGGACAAAGGGATGTTAGCAATTGAAAAAAACTGTAACGCGCATTTGCCAAAATGAATTCTGCCCTGCTGCTTAATGTGTCTGAATGGTTAAATTTGTTTTTAAAGCAAGGGACATGCAAAGAGTTCCTCAGGGGCAGGGGCTCATATGTATAAAAAAGGGGCATGCACTCCTTTATAAATCATAGCTATAACATCAACAAAAGAATCACTAAAACCAAACAATTTTAAAACATTTTTTAAAAATTGTTCAATTATGATGTCGAAAACTTTGTAAAAGTCATGATAAAGAATAAGACTTTGAGAGTGCACAGAGTGATCATAATCCAGCAAATCCAGGACTAATATTATTACATTCGGAGCAGGCTTTTAGAAATCTTGTCTGTGTGTTTTTATTTCTTTTTCTTATTTGTCTTTTAGAAATAATACAATCAAGATCACAATGAAGTGCTTAGACACTTTACATAACACTGCCATCTAGTGGCATATATGGGTTTAGGAATGAGAAAAATCCAGTTTCATTACCAATGGATAATGTATTCTTTATACAAATTAAGTACAGGGCCTTTCATAATAATAATCATAATAATAATACTAATAATAATAATTGAAAGGATTGCCTTGCAGGTTTCTTAACATGATCATTCTTTACATCATTCTTACAACATGATGATTCTCGCAACGTGGCATATTATTAAAGTAGGTATACCATACCAAGTTAGAAGCATAAAGGTCACCATGGAAATTGTGATAAAGATATCTAAATTGGATTCAATCTTTTTAAATAACACAATGATTAGGCTATTTTAAAGCACAAACGGAACGTTCCATAAAAGATCCTGTCTTTCCCGACAGATGTAAAGAAAAGCTAAACACAAACGAGTTTGCTCTGGAAGTGAAACTAAGAGTATGTCAGACTTCGTCACTGCGCATTTGGCTTGAGACAGCAGCGACAATAAAAATAGAAAGTGAAAGTGAAAGTCTTGTTGGCAAACAAACCCTCAAATGTTCGCGGAGCTCGTGCTTATATTAATATAACACAATAATGGATACATTCACCGGGAGAACTTCAGACAGGAGGGACACGCGTACAGAGGATCCCGTTCGCGGCAGTGAAAAGGTATGAATGATTCATTACGCGCTTGAGCTCCGGCAGCACGGTCAGCACAAGCGGGCATCTGTTCTAGGGCTCAGAAAGTGACTGCATGCTCTCTGATAGCATATAATCCCAGAAACCACACCTTACAGAAACAGATCGTTAGTTCATGCTTTAGAAGTTGTGTTACTTCAACCGTTCATTATTACCACATACATTTACGTTTCTGAGCGCTGCGCGTGGAGATCTAATACACTTCAGTTTACACCTTCCTGTTTAAAATATCGTAGAACGCACAATAAATATGAACATCAAAATTGTGCGTCATTTCACTGCGTTCTGACTCTATCAATCGCTTATAAACAAAACGGGTCTGCAGCTGGTTATTGGCAGTGTTGCCAACTCTCCAAGACAAATAAGCAAGCACAGCTTCAAAAACAAGCCCAATTTTATTAGATTATTTATTATCATAAATATTATTTATTATCAATTGATTATTATCAATAAATGAGCCTGCAACACAGTAAACTGAAACCACTCAAGAGTTTGAAGAGCAAAAACAGAAGTTATTTTTCAAAAATCATCAAATTGCAACAAAGCGGGAGGGCACACACTATCTGCGAGTAGAATAGTTTTGGAGATGGAATAGGAGAATATAACAAGACAAGAGCATTAAGGGGGAGCTTTAATATAGCCACATATTTAAACTCGAACCATATGTATCTACTAGTAGTATTACCAGGGCCGGTGTCTTCATTAGGGCGACGCACCACCAAACTGTGAAAGGGATTTTTTCTATCACATTCAGCCACAGCTGTCACTGTTCTAGGCTGTTTGTTCTACCTCTGGATATATAGTCCAATCAGAGTCAAGTCACGATGTGGAGTACCGCCCCTTTTTGGGCGATCTCTCTCTGGCCGAGAATCACCCGACTGTTCTCATAGACTTCCATACAATTATTTTTTTTGTTCGAGCTGCAGGCACTGCAGTGCAATCTCTATGAGTTCTGGGAGGGAACGTAACCTTAACTCGTGCAGCGACTGGTGGGAACAAACATACCTCTATTAATAAGAAATATGAAGTCAGGACTAGTCTGTATGGGCTGAATAAAGCAAACCAGTATTTTACCAGTGAAGTTTAGATGGAAGACGATCAGTGTTGGGCAAGTTACTCTGAAAATGTAATCAAATTACTGATTACTCATTTTAAAAGTAATCACGTTACTGTTCTGATTACTTTATTTCAAAAGTAATTAGTAATTAGTTACATTACTAGTTACGTTACTTTTTTCTCCATGAAATTTATGAAATCCCAGCATACACACTCCTGATAAGTATTTGTTATTAAAGCATCAACATTCACAGAACACTGTTATTTTTAACTAAAGCAAGCGGCTGCTGCGTGCATGGTTTGGCAGAATACCAGCAAAGAGCGCTGCATTTATAATCTCTAAAAGACATCTCAGGTCATCGCAATCTCACAAATCTCTGTTATAACACAATAAATATATGCATAATGAATCTGTCATAATGTCTACAATTCGTGTGTTATAATGAGAGGATTCGTGAGCACGCAGATTTCAGCACTGCATCGACGCTGCAAACACCTGTTATAGCCTAAATAGAAACTCTGCATATACTTGCACCTGTTAATCGTTTATATTGTATATTAGTTCATGTTGCTTTTGTGCAATAGATGAATAACAATTTATTTGTTTTAGATCTTTTATGTTTAGATATTTCCATTTTGCGGGAGTCCCGTGAATCATTTTATTCTCCCGCATCCCGCACACACATGAGTGTCTATAGATGCGGGAGAATAAAAAATATATAATATATATAAAATATATATATAATAAAATATATATGTATACCCGCCCGCAGCAGCACTCGCCCATCTTCTCTCGCGCCGCACTCTGTTGCGTCGGGTCTCGCGGGAGCAGGGCACTTGACTCGACAGTGCGTGAGCTACATCCTTTTTACAATCTCTAGATTATAAA
>NW_015547717.1:24214-27112 GCF_001515605.1 Sinocyclocheilus anshuiensis
TTACTATTTTGAAAATTATAACGCGTTAAATTACTCCGTTACTAAAAAAGGAATCAAATTACAGTAACGTGTTACTAAGTAATGCGTTACTGCCCAACACTGATGACGATTGTAATGGAGGTAAAGACGATTACAGTGACACCACAATTATACAATATTAGACGCGCAAATCCGTTATTATTATTATTGTGCAAACAAACAGACTGTGTGTGTGCGCTCTCTGATAGCTTTTTGTATGGGCACATTTCAGTTTGGTTGCATGTCTGGCAAGTGTTTTATAATGGACACTCACTGAAGAAGCGTGTTTTTATAGGAGTTTGCCATGGTCAGTGGTGTTTATATACATACCAACACTCACTCTGACAGAGGAACTGTTCACTGGTCATTATGAGCTGCCCTCAGATCACCACATTCAACAAATTCAGAATGTTTTTATTTACTTTTTTAGTTTGTGTTTTGCTCTGTTTAATAATTCTGAATGGATCCGTATATGTTTAGATCAAGGCGACTGGTATAGCAGTCTGTTGTCTCCGTGTGGTTCTGTTTGGTACTCAGCTTGACTTGTAGTTATTTATATATGTATAGAACATGCTCTAAACAAATGTGCCATTAATTTGTTCCTCACAGTTTTGCTGTTGCACTGTATATATTAATTGTGATTATGAAAATAAAATGTTTTTTAAAATAAGCCAAAAATAAATAAATAAACGCAACCTGTGACCCATGATTTTTTTTAACACGATTTAACAAAAGAAAAAAAGCACAAAGTTGCGTAAAATACATGGACATGGCAACTTTGGTTATTAGTCACAGTCCATAGTAATCCGCGATCTAAGAATAGACTCGAGAAGCACTGGATTAAACAATTACAATTGTGGATTAGACTCTAGAGAGAGAGAGAGATAAATGACCCTGGACCACAAAACCAGTCATAAGTAGCAAATATATCAAAACTTAATTTTTGATTAGTAATATGCATTGCTAAGAACTTCATTTGGACAACTTTAAAGGTGATTTTCTCAATATTTTGATTTTTTTACACCCTCAGATTCCAGATTTTCAAATAGTTGTATCTCTGCCAAATATTGTCCGATCCTAACAAACCATACATCAATGGAAAGCTTGTTTATGCAGCTTTCAGACTATATATATAAATCTCAATTTCAGAAAATTGACCCTAATAACTGGTTTTAATCAGGCCATTCTACAGAATTGGTCCAAAGTCGGAGTTGGAAACGTAACGATCAGCCTTATTGGAAGATGTTACAATTGTTAAAATGGAGTCAAATTATACTGTGTGAGATTTTGGAGTGTTTAAAAAGATGAGATGACAACAGACATAGAAAGAATAAATAAAATCTAGCGTCAGCATCAGTTCTGGCAGGTCACGTTAGTCAAGCTCGCATGAGCTGACTCTCAGCTGATCCACGTCTACCTATAGGGATGCGACACCTATCACAGCACTCATATATAAGGTCCTTCAGTATTATCAGCAGTTTTCGCATTGCTCAATAGATAATTACCCTCCTCCATCTCTGACTCCTCCTCTTGTCAGTCAGGATTCAGCCTTCTGATTCTCCTTTGAATCAGACTAATTTCTAAAATGTACATTAAATTATTAAATTATTATGTATGCAAATTGTAAAATATCCAAGGTACACATTTCTAGTAATTGTGCAGTTAATTCTCATATTGTATTTTCCGAATGTTTTGGAATATTTGTCCTCTCCCCAAATTTGTCACTACCGAAACACAGTAATAATAATTTAATTAGAAGGGTTATATTGACCTATTGAGATTTTGCTTACTTCTAGATTGTAAATATATTTTTTACCATTTTATTAATTTTTTTCCCAGGTAAATCAATGATATTTAATTTTTTAACAATATTTCAAGTGTAATTTATGAGATTTGTTGTATTTTTCTTTGTAAAAGGCAAAAAGTTGATCAGACTGATTTCAAAGTTAAGGATTCATTAGTTTGAATATAGATTGAACCAAAAACTATCATAACATCCAGAGGTGTAAAGTCCAGGGGTCAGAAAGTAAAAGTCCTGCCATATGTTTATTCCACCCATGAACTCAGCCAGCTGATTTCACCAGAGGAGGAACCAAGTCATTCCTTTCAAGTCAAATGCAAGTCTCAAGTCAAATCCCATGTCCTCAAAGAGTTAAAGTTAATGAGATAATTAAGTGACTAATTAAATTATGATTGTGCAGTAGTGATGAACACCTGCTGTTATTGAGAATTACAGAGGATCAGATGTTGATGTTTGATTGGTTAAAATGATGCCACCATCATGGAGATCAGTGTTTGCTTTAGTTGAGCTCTTGACCCCTGACTTCTTGTGTTAGATTTCTCTCTAACGCTTCATGTTACAGTGAGCAGCTATTTAGCTGTTTTATATGATGAGATAGTCATCATGAGCTGTCCTGAATACAACCAAAATAGCTTTTTTTTTAATTTTTTATACTATTTATATGTTAAAGGGGTCATATGATATGATTACAATTTTTCCTTTCTCTTTGGAGTGTTACAAGCTCTTGGTGCATAAAGAAGATCTGTAAAGTTACAAAGACTAAAGTCTCAAATCCAAAGAGATATTCTTTATCAAAGTTAAGAGTCAGCCACGCCTGCCTAAAACGGCTCGTTCTAACACGCCCCCACATGTCTACGTCACAATGTGGGAAGATTTGCATAACGCCGCCCAAATGTTCACGCAAAGAAAGAAGGCGTAACTTTTATTCTCGCTGTAGTATTGTTGCTGCCGCCGCCATGTCGTGAAGACGCTGTGTGCTTCGTTGTGAAAGCGAAACTACTTTGTTTGGTCTTCCAAAAGAGGACGATATCTGCTTCGTCATGCCTGGAGCTGATCCGTGCTGGTTGCTGAGGAAATAC
>NW_015547717.1:27547-55699 GCF_001515605.1 Sinocyclocheilus anshuiensis
ATGATGAACACCTGCTGTTATTGAGAATTACAGAGGATCAGATGTTGATGTTTGATTGGTTAAAATGATGCCACCATCATGGAGATCAGTGTTTGCTTTAGTTGAGCTCTTGACCCCTGACTTCTTGTGTTAGATTTCTCTCTAACGCTTCATGTTACAGTGAGCAGCTATTTAGCTGTTTTATATGATGAGATAGTCATCATGAGCTGTCCTGAATACAACCAAAATAGCTTTTTTTTTAATTTTTTATACTATTTATATGTTAAAGGGGTCATATGATATGATTACAATTTTTCCTTTCTCTTTGGAGTGTTACAAGCTCTTGGTGCATAAAGAAGATCTGTAAAGTTGCAAAGACTATTAAGTTGTATTTACAACACTGTTCCAGAACAGTTCAACCCAAATATTCAGATGTGTGCAGCACATTTTATGGAGGACTGTTTCCTGATCCTGGTAGAGTAGGATCAGGAAGTGCGCTGCTCGGCTGCGCACTGCGTTTCAGCATTTGTTTGCTATGTCTGTTTTCTT
Source organism: Sinocyclocheilus anshuiensis (assembly GCF_001515605.1). Classification (NCBI taxonomy): domain Eukaryota; kingdom Metazoa; phylum Chordata; class Actinopteri; order Cypriniformes; family Cyprinidae; genus Sinocyclocheilus; species Sinocyclocheilus anshuiensis. The sequence continues at coordinate 28,076 of NW_015547717.1, forward strand.
TTGTAGTATGTTTTTCTGTGTTGTAAAGTAATGAGTATATTTTTGACTTCGGTAAAAGCGGAAGAATGATCGTCCGAAAAGTTGTATTTTTGGCTCTGACTTTGAGGATTATTGGTGCATGTGAAACATGGTTGGAGCCTGCGCATGGAACCGAGAGAACCGAGAGAATGGAGTTCAGCGGTCTGAATTCATCACCATCATTACCCGTTCATCGGTACAGCCGAAAGGCTCGATTGGAGATAAATACAAGGATGCCTCCTAGGATGGTTACGAGTTACCTAAAAAACCTAGAGGTGGAAGTAAATATACCACAGGAGGTGGTTAGACCAAAAAGGAAGAAACGTGGGATAAGGGGTGGCATAAAGACTCGTCTTCGTCGGAGATTCAGCCGGCCGCCGCTACCCTCCATCATCTTCTGCAATTTGCGTTCTTTGAACAACAAAGTGGACACCTTAAAATCGTACGTAAGGTACTGTAATGAATACCGCAAAGCTTCTTTATTATGTTTTACGGAAAGCTGGCTACACCCTACAATGCCTGACACTCTTTTTGAACTTCCTGGCTTCACCTTGGTACGGGCAGACAGGGATAAAGACTCGGGAAAAAGTAGAGGAGGGGGGACATGTGTGTACATAAATGACATGTGGTTCCGTGCGCACTAAGTCAAATGTAAGATCTGTGACCACAATGTAGAAATCCTTGGCATGATTCTAAGACCCTTTTACTTGCCAAGAGAATTCGGATGTGTCCTACTATTTGTCGTCTATGTCCCGCCCAGCGGCAAACCATCACAAGCGGCCAGTCTGATAGCTGACAAGGTACATGAACTGCAACTCTGCAACCCTGAAGCCCCCGTTATAGTGCTTGGAGATTTTAATCGGCACAATTTGGAACAAGCGCTGCCAGGATTTGAACAATATGTTAAGCTAGGAACAAGAAAAGATAATATTTTGGACAAGTGCTTTGTGAATGTCAAGAATGCCTATGTATCTAAATATAGACCACCAGTACTGAATTCTGATCACAATGTGGTGTACATGATTCCAGTATACAAAACAAAGTTAAAACAGGGAAAATTGGAAAAGAAAGTAATAAGAGTATGGTCAGATGAAAGTAGAGAGAACTTAAGAGGTTGTTTTGATTGTACAAACTGGGACATTTTCCATGATGGAACATTGGATGAAAGAACTGAAGTAATCAATGACTATATTAACTTTTGGGTGCAACTGGTAATACCCACAAAGAATATTAAAGTATATCCAAACAATAAATCTTATGTCACCAAGGATATTAAGGAAATTATAAATAGATGGAATGTAGCAGTTAGAAATAAAGATCCTAAAGAACTGAAAGAGACTGAAAAAGAATTAAAAAGTAAAATGAGGAAGCTAAAGAAGCTCACAGACAGTGCTTAGAATAAGCCTTCAAAACCAAAAACAATAAGAAAGTCTGGGATACCATGAACAAGATGACAGGTTTATCCTCTCCAAACAATGTATTGTAACAGACAATGAAGTCAGCTTTGCTAATGAACTAAATACATTTTTTACAAGATTTGAACCCACAATCAACAATGAACCAGTTAACATCGTATCGTCTTCCTCCCAAAAGATAGTGATCGATGTTGCGGAAGTTAGGAAGACATTTCGGTCTGTTAATACTAGAAAAGCTGTTGGTTGATTTGACAGAAATTTGGTTTTCCCCGGTCGTTGTTAGGGTACGTTAAACCATTTTAAGCTGTTTCTTTATAATGGACTTCTAGGGGGGAGAAAACGCTTAACGTGATATTATTCACTTTATGTGTGGAATAAGGGCTCGTTCTTTTGACAGTAGTTAGTGTTTATTACAAGTAAGGTTTGAAAGAAATTTGGGTTTCCCTGGTCGGTGTTTAGGTACGTTAAGCCACGTTAAGCGTTTTTCATGTTATGCATTTTAGAATGTCCCTCTTCGGGGACAGTTATTGTTTGTATCCGTTATGGAATGACTTACACTCAAAAAAACTACGTCTTGGTAGTAAAAAGCAACATGGTTTTGTAGCATACAGTGTCACAAACAGAATGAGACCATCCACTAAAAAAAAGTCAAAGATACGCGGAATATTGTTTATTTTAATTCTGGCGCTCTCTTGTGATGGCTCATGACGCACACTGTGACGCACCTGTCATCTGATGGGGGTGTAACTTAGCGATCTGGTTTTTGCACAAATAATTTTTTTTTTTCAACATTTTTCATATACTGTATGTGTGTGTGTTTTGTGGGGAATGTGGCTGTATATGCACGATTACCATCTGTATGAGCGCACATCAGCGTGTGATTACTGTCTGTATGACCAGTAATCAGTGTGAATGCGGTCTATATGAATAGAGTGTGATTATTGACTATATGACCGGTCATCTGTATGAGCGGCCATCAGCATGTGATTACTGACTGTATGAGCAGCTATCAGTGTGAATGCTGTATGTCTAGCAGAACCCTTCAATACATTTGGTAAATATTTTTACTCAAACGGGGGGTGTGGGGGAGGAGGGGACTAGACAGTCTCAGAAAAATGGTTGCAGGGATCTCATTTTTCATAGTATCTTCTTCAGATTTGAAATAGAAACTCATGAGAATGAAAATTGTGTGTGTAGCATTGACCTACCATTTTAAGTTAGGTAGGTCATTTTCAGCTGTGAGTCCCAAAATGGGGGGTGCAGGTTAACAGGTTAAACTAATAAATTTTGCTTGGTTGGAACAGCAGCTATAATTATGTCTCTATTGGTTTCTCTGTTTTTGCCTGGAAGTCAGTTGTATGTTTGGAGAAGGTTCTTATAACAAAAACTGTTAGCTGAGTGTGCACTTATACTGTGAGAGCACTGTGATATCACTGTGATAGTGTTGAGAAACAGGATATAGAAAGCCTCCTCGGTGACCGATATTTGAACTGCCTCCTCTCAACCTGCTCAACATTTTGAATTCACAATGAGCTCACATATTACTCACACTGTGAGTATGGCCGGATGAGAATGGTAAATAGTTTGTAGAACCCTTCAATACATTTGGTAAATATTTTTACTCAAACGGGGGGTGTGGGGGAGGAGGGGACTAGACAGTCTCAGAAAAATGGTTGCAGGGATCTCATTTTTCATAGTATCTTCTTCAGATTTGAAATAGAAACTCATGAGAATGAAAATTGTGTGTGTAGCATTGACCTACCATTTTAAGTTAGGTAGGTCATTTTCAGCTGTGAGTCCCAAAATGGGGGGTGCAGGTTAACAGGTTAATCATTCTCTGCTGAGATCACGAAAGATTTAATGTCTTTTGTATTTCAGTTGATTTCATCGAAGGCTGTGTCTGGAAGTCAGTTGTATGTTTGGAGAAGGTTCTTATAACAAAAACTGTTAGCTGAGTGTGCACTTATACTGTGAGAGCACTGTGATATCACTGTGATAGTGTTGAGAAACAGGATATAGAAAGCCTCCTCGGTGACCGATATTTGAACTGCCTCCTCTCAACCTGCTCAACATTTTGAATTCACAATGAGCTCACATATTACTCAAACTGTGAGTATCACAGTATGAGAATGGTGTGATGTCACTGTGATCATCGCATGATCTCACGTGTTGACTGGGGAGAATCTGGAATCTCTTGTTCTGAGAGACTGTTTATGATTTATTGGGATTGTATAAAAAATGAGTGGGTGGATTTTTACCATTATAGGCTGGTTGTTTTCACACAACTGTTTTCAAACACATTATAAAAGTGATTTTTGCATAATAGGTCCACTTTAAAATACATGACAATCACTAAATAAGTAGTTGAGGTTAATCTTAATGTTTTAATGTATCCATGTACCCTAGTGTGGTTTAATTGTGCTAACTTATTTATCAAACAACTATTACAAAAATATGATTATATTGAAATTCTTGTTTAGAATACTGAATTATCAAGTTATTATGAACTAAGGCCACATTTTTACTAGCATACTTAAGTTCTTGACCATCAGTTGCATTTCTGAATGTCATTTAAAACAGTATTCATATATTTTTCAGAACAAGAAAAGACATATCCAGAGAATAAGGAGTCCCTTACGGTATACCCGCCCCTATCAGCCAAGGTTTGAAGGGAAAAACCTGCATTCACGGTAAGGATATGCATAAAAAAAAAAAAGATGAAGGCAGAATACAGGTCTGGGAATGTGCAAACCAAACCTGTTTCTGGAGGGCCACTGTCTTGCAGAGTTTAACTCCAACCCTAATTAAACACACCTTAACCAGTTAATCAAAGTCTTCTGACCATGTCCACATGTACACAGGTATTTTTATAAACAGTTTTTCTTTCTTCCTTTTCTAAAAAAATCTCTGTCCTCATAAAACCGTAAAAGCATGCTATGAAGCACTGTCAAGAGCATGCCAAACCAACAGGTAGCGATATAATCTCAACCGTAAAGCCATATTGGCCAATCAGAAGCCTGAAAACGTTTCCGGTAGGCGGAGATAACAGTGCATGCTCTGATGTCACAAGTCAAAAACTCCGGTTTCGCTGTCTACATGATAACACTGAAACCGGAGTTTTTGAAAATTTTCACCCTGGCAGGAGTTTTCAAAAATGTTTGGTTTCAGTGACCTGTTGCTGCGTTTGCGTGTGGACGAACGGGCAAACCGCATAGAAAAAGCTGCGGATTTGAAAATACCCGCATTCGTGTGGACAGGGCCTCAGACTCACTAGAAACTTCCAGGCAAGTGTGTTGGAACTGTTGCAGGACATTGGTCCTCCAGGAGTAGAATTGAACACCTCTGGTGCAAACTCTAATAAAGAAAGAGAGAAGATACAGACATGTAGCTGCCTCTATACACTATAAAAATGCAAATGCATATTTTCCAGTTTACGAATCCTTTTGAGTCTCAAATACTAAGAAATGCACTTTTCTTGAAACTACATAAAAACCCTTGTCAGACCAACAGAATTACCCCAAATGTTGTCCCAACTAGTCAAACGTTCTTCTGAAAAAAGAATTTCATATTGCTGAAATGTTAAGGCTTTGTGAGTTCCCAGCATGCATTGCAGCATGAATAAATAATGCAGTTACTGTTATAGGGTTATTGTTTTGTTGTTTGTTGGCTTCATTTAAAACTTTTTTTTGCTGTTGCTTTGTCATTATTGTTAGTGTTGTGCTGTGATGTGATGTAAAGAGCTCATCTTTTTTACATTTGTTGATTACCACCATTCTTGAGGTTTGTGTGCCAAATATTGAGGCCTAGAGTATGTTCACCTACTTAAATCTATATCGAGGATATTTTAGTCTTGTAGGATGCTTTACAAACAAAGACATATTAGACTAAGTTATCCATTATGGTTTTTATAACATTTTACTTTGTTCTTGATACCATCATTATAACTTTACTGAGGTAAACTGATAAAGAAATTAGTCCATGTTTGTCATAAAAAATTATAATGTGGTGACTTTTTTCACATTCTTTTTTTTTCGTCCAGGAAACAGGAAAAAAAAAAATCTTAACAACAGTAATTATTGTTTCAGTTGCTGTGACAAGAATTTTTCTATTAGAAAAATATAAAACTTTAAAACATTTTCTTTCTGTTCAACCTCTGAGTAACTCCGGCGCGCCTTACCCGTCCAATGCCGTGAGTATCAAACTTGAGCAACCTTGATTTTTTTTCCGTCCGACTGTCAGAGAGGCTTACCTGTCGGATGCTGTGAGTATTGAACTCCCATCAGACGCTGCACTTCAAATTTAGTTTAGCCTGTCCATCAGCCAGTTGGGCTCACCTGTCCGATGCTTTAACCTGTTAACCTGAAATCAGTCCTGGAGCAATCCAGAAAAGTAATGAGTTGAAAGTCACACGTCTCATGAGTTTATATTTAAAATTTTAAGAAGATACTATGAAAAATGAGATTCCTGCAACCATTTTTCTGAGACTATGTCTAGTCCCTCCCCCCCAAATGGATATTATATTATATATATTAAATATATTATGGAAAAATAGCCACCAAATGTATTGAAGGGTTCTACAAACTATTTTAGTCATTATACATACCACTGCACAAGACATTGTATAAGTGATTTATTTGAGCACTAGAAAAATACAATAAGAATAATTTTTGAGTAATATAAATAAAAAATTTTAAAAAAGAATTAACTTTGTATGTCAAGTACATATTTTGATTGCCAGACATGCAGCATTCACACTGATTGCTGGTCATACAGTCAGTAATCACATGCTGATGTGCAGTCATACAGATGGTAATCATACAGATACAGCCACATTCCCCACAAAAACACACACACATATATGAAAAATGTTGAATAGGCAAAAAAAAAGAATTATTTGTGCAAAAAGCTGATCGCTACGCCCCCATCAGATGACAGGTGCGTCACAGTGTGCGTCATGAGCCGTCACAAGAGAGCGCCAGAATTCAAATAAACAAGATTCCGCGTATCTTTGACTTTTTTTTAGTGGATGGTCTCATTCTGTTTGTGACACTGTATGCTACAAAACCATGTTGCTTTTTACTACCAAGACGTAGTTTTTTTGAGTGTAAGTCATTCCATAACGGATACAAACAATAAATGTCCCCGAAGAAATGAGACGTAAACAAAGGAATAACCATTCATATTACAACGTTATTGTTTTGTTGGACTAAAAGTGCTCTTTGGGATGTCGTTCAGTGGACCCTTGCCTTTGTAACTAAATTAGGGTTTACAGCAGTGGATGCGTTTGTGACTCGTTATTACGATGAATCTGGTACGTACTGGGTTTTTATTAAGCATGTTTTGATGTGTACTGCTTACACAAATTTAGCAAACACATTCCTTATAAGCTTTCCATTGAAAAACAGCGATCAATCATCGATGCTTCAGTCTTAGACCTTTAGAATGATATATAGTTTGCCAAGATTAATTTTGTCCCTTTTCATTTAATCTATTCGTAAACATTGACACGTGCAAACAAAGAGCGTTCAGTGCGCTGGCGTCCAGGTTAACAGGTTAAATATCAGGTAACCATTTGGCCCTTATCTACACACGCTACTGCTCAACTGACAACACTTTAGTTACGCCATTGTACACCTCAGACCACTTCCTCATCACTTCTAACCTCACACTGACTCTGGACACAACACACACTCCTCCACAGGTCACCTTTCGGCATAAACTATGCTCGCTCTCTCCCACTCGCCTATCCTCTATGGTTTCATCCTCACTTCCTCCACCCTTTCAGTTTTCAGCACTGGACACAAACACTGCTACGGACATTCTTTGCTCCACTCTAACATCTTGCTTAGACAACGTTTGCTCCCTTTCATCCAGACCAGTACGCACCACCTCCTCTGCCCCCTGGCTGTCTGATGTTCTCCAGGAACATCGCTCTAGACTCAGGGCTGCAGAGAGGAAGTGGCGCAAATAAAAAAAATCTACTGACCTTAGTGTATATCAGTCACTCCTCCTTCTCTGCAAGTGTCTCCACTGCTAAAACAACATACTACCACAACAAAATTAACAACTCTTCTGACTCTCGCATGCTTTTCAAAACCTTTTCTTCTCTTCTTTGTCCTCCTCCACACCCTCCTCCATCAACTCATACTGCTGATGACTTTGCAATATTCTTCATAAATAAAACAAGAACCATCAGCGACCAATTCAAAAAACCTTCATAACCATAAATACTCATTCTCTCTCCTCTTTCTATCCACTCTCAGAGGCAGACGTTTCTAAACGTATCCTTTCCAATCATCCTACTACCTGTCCACTTGATCCTATCCCCACTCACCTCCTTCAGGCCATTTCTTCTTCAGTTATACCCACGCTCACTCACATTATCAACACCTCTCTTGACTCTGGTACATTTCCCACAGCATTCAAGCAGGCTTGGGTAACCCCACTGCTTAAGAAACCCTCTCTAAATCCAGCACTTTTAGAAAACTACAGACTGGTAACCCTTCTTCCGTTCATTGCAAAGACACTTGAGCGAGTTGTGTTCAACCAACTCTATGTTTCTTGCACAGAACAACCTCATGGACGGCAACCAGTCTGGCTTCAAAAGTGGCCACTCAACTGAGACTGCACTGCTCTCGGTTACTGAAGCCCTGAGACTGGCAAGAGCAGCTTCCAAATCCTCAGTACTCATCTTGCTGGATCTGTCTGCTGCTTTTGACACAGTTAACCACCAGATCCTCCTGTCCACCCTCATGTCGATGGGCATCTCAGGAACCGCACTCCAGTGGTTCAAGTCTTACCTCTCTGGCAGGTCCTTCAGGGTGTCTTGGAGGGGGGAGGTTTCTAAGTCACAACTTCTTGCTAATGGGGTTCCTCAAGGCTCAGTGCTTGGACCTCTTATGTTCTCCGTCTACATGTCATCATTAGGATATGTCATTCAGAGGCTTGGATTTTCCTATCATTGCTATGCTGATGACATTCAACTGTACTTCTCATTCCAACCAGATGATCCGACAGTAGCTGTTCGCATTGCAGCCTGTCTGACAGACATTTCTGGCTGGATGAAGGATCATCACCTTCAACTCAACCTTGCTAAGACAGAACTGCTCGTGATCTCAGCCAACCCAGCACTTCATCACAACCTCTCTATACAGCTAGGTTTGTTAACCATAACTCCTTCCAGGTCAGCCAGGAACCTTGGAGTTGTGATGGATGATCAGTTAAGCTTCACAGACCATATTGCTACAACGGCCCGGTCTTGCAGGTTTGCCTAATACAACATTAGGAAGATTAGACCCTTGCTATGTGCACTGTGCTAGACTAACTGAGACTTGTCACATCACTTGTATATTGTTGCTCTCTCGTTGGTCTGATTGCTTCTACTTTGTAAGTCGCTTTGGATAAAAGCGTCTGCTAAATGACTAAATGTAAATGTAAATTCCTACCGTCAAGAAGCGGTGTGAGTCCTCCTGATTTGGCTTCCCAAATCAAACTGTTCCTCGTCCATCGGCTAGTAGGGCCCAATCTGCTCAATGCTGCATAACATCTCAAAGGTCTGTGGCTTTGGCAGTGTTTCTGTTCAAATATACTATATTGGGAGTGTCTGCCCAGCGCTGCGTGCTGCTCCTGTTGGAGGCAGTACTGGCCCCTGGTCGGATGGCCCAAAACACACTGCTCCTCATTTTTTTGCTTGGTAGGGGTTACCCGTCTGATGCGGTGAGCTGCTCCCATAAAGAAGTTACATGATCCCTCCTGATCAGGCTTCCCAAATGATTCTGTTCCTAATCCATCAGCTGGTAGTGATCGTCCTCCTGGTGCTGTGAGCTGCTCCTGTCGAAGGTTGCGTGGGCCCTCCTGGTCAAAAGACTAGGCTTTTCCCGAAACGTCAGCCTGCCAAATTTTGGCGCTCAATTTGGGGGGTTTAGTCAATTCGTCGGGCGGCTGTCCTTTGCTCAGTTGCTTTTTGGGGGTACTCGGGGTTCGGGCCAAATTTCGAGCTTGGAGCCCTCCCCTCGGTCAGCACGGCAAATACACATAACCTTTACTCCATTTAATATAAGTAAATGTGAACTTGTGTAATGATGTTTCATTAACAAATTTTGGGATGAGCATATTCAGATAATTAACCTAATTAACACGAGAGGAGCATATTTAGTAAATAACAAGATATGAGGTATATATACACAGCAGACTTACCTCTGTTCCTTGACAGTTTTCCAGCATCCCTCCACCACCCCATCTCCTCACATCTCAGCCTGGGGGAGAAATACGCATAACCTTTACTCCATTCATTATATGTAAGTGTGAGCTTGTGAAACACCTAAAAACACACACAGTAAGATCTGACCCCATTTTAAACCTTGTAACCCTGATCATTACAAAAGTAGGATATCTTCAGGCCCTGTCAGTTGCCCCTTCGAGTTTGCACTGGGCATGGTGAAACCATCTCTACACCCTAGACCAGGGTATGTTCCTAAGTTTCCCACTAATGTGGCGTGATCTGTAGTGCTGCAGGCCTTTGCCCCCCTCCCTTTTGGACATTGGACCAGGAGAAGATAAACTTGCTATGTTTGGATGATTACACCCACAGAGCTGCCCTGTGGTTAAAATATGATCAGTTGTTTGTGTGCTTCGGAGCACCTAGACGATGGTTCCCAGCAACTAAGTAGAGAATGAACAAGTGGATAATCAAGGCTATTTCTCTTGCATATGAAGCCTTTACCTATGGCTGTCAGAGCCCATTGCACAAGAAATATGGTAGCTTTCAAAGCCTTGTTGTCAGGAGTATCCCTGCAGGAAGGTGATGCGGCAGGGTTCCAGGTGCTCTATGCTCACAAAATTCACACTAGGCAGGTACTTATCAGTATGTAACAGGAGTGTAAAATAACTGAGTAATTTAACCCAAAAATGAAAATTCTGGCATTAATTACTCACCCTCGTGTCGTTCCGGATACGGATTACATAATCTGAAATTTCTTAAAATCCATTTGAATTGGTTCATTTAAAAGTAGACATTTAACTTTTTGTAGATACATTTTTCATGTCTGTGAAGTGCAGAGTTTCAGTTATTTTATTTTATTTTTTTGACACTCAAGTTCACAGAGACTTAGACGGAAGAAAGAGCACCCTCTTTGCTTTCATTCATTTAGAAAAGCACAACTTTTTGTTGTTATTGTGAGTGCACAAAACTGAAAGTAGACCTTTTACAGATTCGAAAGATGTATTACTCTTATCTGTATGACCAAAAATGACAGAGTATTTTAAGTTAAATGCAAATGATCACACCGGCACCTCCAAGTTAACTGTCATGCAGTAAGCGTGCTACTATTCAGCTTCCACACTTACCAAATGATTTTATCCTTTGGGTGCAAAAACAAGTTAATATTATGGATAACCTTGCTAAAACAGTGGAATGGTCTTTATCCTACAACGACAACAAAACCCCCCTTCTGCATATCCATCTATTCAGTAATGCAGCCCCTTCAGTCAGCTTCAGGAGATTTAAGGGACATTCCACGAAATCGCTGCCTTTTCCACTTAAATAAAATAAGTTTAATCAATATTGATTAAATATCCATGAAATGAAGACACCTTAAAATTACAAGAAATTGTATTGTGCCATCTCAGGCTAGGTAAAGTGTTACTAGATACTATAGTTTAATTAGAACTATGTGATAGTTTTCACCTATATGAGCAGCATTTTAGTCCCTCTTTTCACTGGGATTGTTTCAAATTTTGGATTTTTTAAAATATTTTTGTATTTGTCATTCAGATGACCAAGAACATCCTTTTTTTTGGAGGGTGACCACGTCAATTAAGAAAAATACATATTTTTACAAGAGAGATATTAAAAAAGGGCTATGTCCAAAATAAAATATAGTTAAAGTTACAATGGAAAACCTGGAAGGCTGCATCAAATATAATTTGTTACAATGTTTATTAAATTAATGTCAGTAACACATTTTTTTAAACACATTTTTTAAACATAATATTTTTACTCTATAGTTGTGCAGTAAAATTAACTTTAAAGATTCACATTTCATTCATGAAAATGACATGAAATAAATTGTCTCCTGGTGGAAAACAATGACTGAAGAAAATGACATGAAATTACCTTTAATACCCAGTAGATGGCAGCAGAGGATCACTCATTAGCTCCTTTGCCATTTCCACTCCCTATTTTTTTTTTGTTTGTTTTTTTTTTGCATGACTTGCTTTTGGATTTATTACAAAATGACTATGAAGTATAGCCAGAGCAGGAAGTCATGTCATTTAAAAAATAAGTAAACAAATAAGCCCAGACACCAACAGCCTAGAAGGGTTAATTATTTAAATACTTAACTATTTAAATACTTAAATTAAGTTAATTTAATGGTATTATAATTAAATAATGCATTAAATATTTAAATATTTAGACATTTACGGTGGACATTTTTTTGCCATTTTGGAGAATATCAGCTGGACGTAAACAGCGTATGCTGTTCTGTGTCAGCTGCGTCACACGGATAAGCTTTCCTACGTTGTTGTGATTTGATCTGAATGGAAAAAGCGTATCCGTGTGACGCAGCTGACACAGAACAGCATACGCTGTTTACGTCCAGCTGATACTCTCCAAAATGGTACCAGGGTGATGCAGAGGAGACGAATTGTTGAATAAAATCTTTATTTTTTTTTTATTTTGCACACAAAAAGCATTCTCGTAGATTCGTATAATTGCGGTTGAACCACTTATGTCACATGGATTTTTCTGTTCACCGGTGTAACTCTTGCGCAAAGTTTGCACGTTGCTTGTGTGATATCCATTGGCTTGCCTTCATGGTTTAAAACAGAAATATTTCCAATATTGCGACACAATACATCGTGTGTATGCTTTCTTTTCATTTTGTTATAATGAGTGAGTGACATGACATGTGAGTGACATGACATGTGGCCAAGTATGGTGACCCATACTTGGAATTAGTGCTCTGCATTTACCCATCCAAAGTGCACACACACAGCAGTGTGGGAAGATCTGCGAATGTGTAGAACTACCTAAACTTGAGAAGCCATAGAGCACACACACACACACACACACACACACACGCATACAAAAAAAACAAGCAGGACCATTTGATAGCAGGTGACTTCGAGCGGGTACAGAATTTAGATGAGAAGCCCGGTAGTGGGTCGCGACCCGGTGGTTGGGGACCTCTGCCCTACACTGCTGTGCGCTAGAATAAACCAGTCATGTGTTGAACCCAAGCTGCAACCTCCCGCTCTCTCTCGTGAAGCCAACACGGAAGTGACTAAAACTGCAATTCATCGACTGGCTGCTAGAGGCTGGCTGCAAAAGGAAGTCAGTCCCATAGACTCCCCATGTTAAAATGTTTTTATACAGTCTATGGTTGAACCAGGCCATCTTGCCACGACATTTGTCAGAATCATGTTGGGCTCACAAATAACTTGCACATTTATGGAATGCACATGTTTTCGATTCACATAAATAAACTCATTCTCATGTGGAGCCCTTATAGCAATATGAATGCAGTCAATTGCGCCGATTACATTTGGGAATCCGAGACATTGCTGCAAATTGCCTTTTGATATTGGCCTGTTCTCCAACAGTGTAAGAAAACCTTATGTATCGACTTGTCATTTCAATAATCCCTTTTAAAACAGCAGGCATTAAGGAGCTCAGGGATGGCTGGGAAATCCCAGACCTATGACAATTGAACAGAATACATTTTCAAAAGAAGCTTTGTGCAGAAACAAATCGCATCATGATAGTTGTATACTTACCTATCGGCTAACTCCCTCTGGTAACTCCCAGTTGCTAAAAATCCTAAAACTGAAAGGACTTGGGTGGGTGAAAGGATGGCGCGGTTTCTCCTAGTTGGCCTTTGTAATGTTGGGCCCAATTCAGAACACAGATCCAAGAGCATGGCTCTAGGGAGCCTAAAACGGCTTATTAGCCAGTCATCATCGTGGGCCAGGAAATCTTTATGGTCTCTAAACACTCTTTCCCTCCTAAGTCTGCCATTGATATAGTCCTCCAGCAATGCCAGTGCATCCATCATGCAATGCTATATGCAGAAGTGTCACAGCAGAATTTATATGTTTACAGCGATCAGATTCAATCTTTTACACCTTGTCATACAAATCAGACAATGAGTGGTAAACCCATACACCTTGAGATCATTAGAATATGAAAGTTAAGGAAATTCAATTGATGTACTTTTATTTTATTATTTATTGTCTTTAATTTATTTAAATTTGTATTGTGTACATGCATGTATTTATGATTAGGACGCATAAGGAGGATTAAAATTGATTTGTCTGTTTATGGTAATAGGGATCTATAAACAACTTTTCAAGTTCAATACGTTTCATTTCCATCATCTGGCGTCAGTCCCTCGACTCACCATTGGGTGTCGCCAAACTGCTCTGTTTCCAAAAAGTCTTTACGCATGGGTCAGAGATTGTGTGCAAGTGCGCAAATATTCCTGTTAAGTTTGTTTTTATAAATCCCACCTTTTGCATAGGAAGTGGCGTACTCCTATTTCGGGGCAGTTTTTGTGTGTACGCAGCGGTTATAAATAGTTCAATTATTAGGCAAGGAAGATGATCAGATGCAAATTTATTTCTACTTATATTAATCTATGTTTGCTTATTTCTTAGGGATGCAAAAGGCATCGATTTTGTGGAATGACCCTTAACCAAAGCATTCACATCTTCCGTGGCCTCCCCCTAGACATGCCTCAGTCGTCTTCTGCCCTGTTCGAGCTCTATCATATCATCTTTGCAGCCTTCCTGTAGACAAAAGAATGGTTAGCCAAAAGCATTCTAGTTTATTGCAACTATGAAGCAAGCATGCACTGCATTAACAAAGGCCACTCTCATTTCCTCACGTTAATGGCATCCTTACGATGCCTCACTTGGATTTCACCCTGTGATCAATTTATTATAACTGCTAAACACGTTCCAGGATCCAAAAATCAGATTGCTGAGCTCGTGCCAGAAGCAGATTCAACTCCGAACTCAGTCCCTCATTATTCACAACTGATTTTCCTATAAATCACCCATTAAAACCCCTTCTCAACACCTTTATTAACTCTATCTTTCAAGCAGTTTCACGGATACATTTCCAAATGTATTATACAGCATGGAAATCTTTCAAAGCATTTCATTTCTCTTACAACCTGCCATTTCCTGATTTTTCTCTATTATCTAGCATGTCATTTATCTCTTACCTCAACAGTGTAAAGGCCTCCAAGCCGGGTCCATAAAAGGCTACCTACGTGGCATTCAATGCTTCCATAAATTAACCTATGACAAGCCTTCCTCTGAGATAAACAACTTACAGACCTATCGTGTCATTAAAGACATTCAAAGAACATTCAAATTCACAATCAAACAAGTGCAAAATACAATTCACAGATGTACAACTGTGTACAAAATGTTGGAATGTTTAAAATTCACGTCAAAAGATCATTGGGATTCTGATTTCTCAGTTCATGGCCCCTTTAATAAGTCCAGGAAAAGGATTGTGGGGAATGTACTTTAGTTCATAATGGGTCGGAAGGAGTGCCTTCTGGTGTATGTGCCATTGCATTGCATTTTCCCCCTTTTCCTAAGTATAATTTATTGAGTATTTTTATACCCCTGGTATGGTGGAATGGATATTTATATTCTCATAGTGTTGTAATTTCTGACAATGCACAAGATCCATTGATAGGAAATGTGTCAGAATTGTAACCATAATTCTGTGTTGCCCTGCCATACTTCCTTCATGCCTGTGATCGCCTTGCTTCGGCTAATCAGAAGCTGACATTGTTCAGTCTGGTTATGCTATATAGCTTTCTGGTCACAATGTCACATGCTACGCAATGACATCCTGCCATGCCACTGGACTTATTTCACACATGCTTCAAGATGCAGTCACCTATAGCAAGTGTTCCTATAGCATTGTGCTGATGCATCATCTCCTTTGCTCTCAGGGAATAATGCTTACAGTCATAATTTGGGGTGTTTTGGCACACATGCCTTGTCAAAACAGGGAATTATATTTTCGCAGAGTCCAGGAGTATTAGTGGTTGGCTTGTGCTGTACAGATGTGGCCATTAAGAATGCACTTTTTTTCCCCACGGCATGACACAATTCGTACCACGAAATGCCGCTGAATCCCGTCAGCATGTTTTTAGATTTTAAATAAATGTGTTGTGCTTCACAGAATATCCACCAAATGGCGCATGGAACACCATACTTTATCTATAGACCAGACCATATTGTTTATAAACACTTTGCAATTATTCGTCTTCGACCTATTGTTAAATATGCTTATATAGTATTACAGTACATTACATCTTAAAAATAGAATTAACATAATTATGAGTGTCTGATAAATTATTAACTGCATGTAATATTGTGATTGTGAGAAAACATCCACAATAAACATATAAATAAATAGTAGCTATTAGACATAAATATTTGATATGGTAATATGGACATTTAAAAATATATTTACACATGAATGCATGAGTTTAAAGCGGATCATTAATTTGATGTGCTTTGTAAACAATTTATTGCACTTGAGCTGCATTTCTGAGATCATGTTTACATTAGGCAACACAACTATTAATTTATTGACTTTATTCAGTTGTTAAAGTTATTTGAAAAATTAATGTCATTATTTATTATTTGTTTTTGTTGTTCATTCATTCATGTATTTATTAAGCACCGATCAACAGCAGTTGACCATAGTGCTGCACAAATAAAATAAAAATTTGAAAAAAGAATAACATAAGTAAAATCAAAAGATAATTTAACATACAAAGTTTAAAAAGCCAAGGTGAGAAAATGAGATTTGAATTTAGTTTTAAACTCATAGAAATATATATTTTTTAAGTCAGACAAATAGGAGGGCGCCAGATCATTTAAGGATTTAAAAACAAATACCAATATCTTAAAATCAATTTTATAACACACTGGTAACCAGTTTTATTGTTGTTCAAATTTAAAGATGCCTGTGTGTGCATGCAAAAAGATAAAGTGCAACAGAGAATTAAGTGTATAATAAGTTAGCCTAAAAATATGCCAGTATCCAATGCTGAAGCAAACATCAATCATGTATTTTACAATAGATATTTCATGATGAATTTGGGTAAATGCACTTTAAAATTATGTTCATAATAATGAGATGTTTATTACTCTTTTATTGGTTACTTTTCATAAGGGGTGACCAGAACATTTTTTTATTGATCAGTCTTTAAATACCATTTGTAAAAAATTTCAATATGTATAACTACCTATAATGGTCGTGGGCATTTAATGCATACTCATCCAGGCCACCAAATCTACAGTAGAAACCACAAACCTATTTTTTAACCGTTTTTAATTAACATATTATACTTTGTAACCATCACATAACACGCTGGTAATGTTTAATTAGAGTAAAATGCAACTTTAAGAGATGTGTGTGTTGTAATGGTGGGTCTTAAAAGGGTCATCGAATGCAAAATTCACTTTTACATGTTGTTTGAACATAAATGTGTGTTGGCAGTGTGTGTACACATCCACCCCCCGATCTGTACACATGCGCCTCCCGATCTGCCTAAATGTGTCTATGTTCGCGCGAATCATTCGTGATCCAGCCTCACCTACAGAATAAGTGAGTATAAGCGTTTGTTATGAATCTTTGCTAATTGACTTTCCTAATAATATGCTAGTTAGCAAGTTTTGCAGCTAAATGCGGCTAAAGTAAACAGTAAAGTTTCTCACCCACAGAAGAGAGGGGCGGGGTCAGCAGAGCTCATTAGCATTTAAAGGAACATGCAACAAAACAGGTTGCTCTGAAAAGAGCTGATTTTAAGGTAAAAAGGATGTTTTTTACACTACCATTGGTAAATTTGAACCAAAGCATTTTTATA
Source organism: Sinocyclocheilus anshuiensis (assembly GCF_001515605.1). Lineage (NCBI taxonomy): Eukaryota > Metazoa > Chordata > Actinopteri > Cypriniformes > Cyprinidae > Sinocyclocheilus > Sinocyclocheilus anshuiensis. Next base: position 45,414 of record NW_015547717.1, read on the forward strand.
GACTTTTCATTAAGACCCTAAAGAATCATATCAACTTGTGGAAAATGGGCATCCGATGACCCCTTTAAACTCCCCAATTTGCTGCCAACGATTTGTTAAATTACACTTCACACCTAGTCGTGATGGAAAATGGGCATCCGATGACCCCTTTAAAACCCCCAATTTGCTGCCAACGATTTGTTAAATTACACTTCACACCTAGTCGTGAATGAAAGGTGAGAAGAGATCGACTCAAACACATCCTGAAACTGCCCCTTTTAATCCAATATACAAACATACTGTAGAATACAGTATATTTAAACATACAATTAATGTGTAAAAATCAGGTCGTTGAACTGGTTCAAGGAACGAAAACTGGAAACGAATGATATTTTTACAGGAACATAACCAGAAATGGAAACGAAATCAAATGTAATTGTTCTGAACAGAACTTCAGAAGGCAAAGAGAAAACATAATACAAATATCCATAAATAAAAAGGAATATTTAGGCCTATAAACAAAATATATTTTACTTAGCCTAAATATTAGGCAAAAAACAAACAACAACAACAAAAACAAACAAAGAAAACATGCTAGGTTCAGTTCATTGTGGCACGCTCCAAAGATCTAAGAAAGGAAACGGAGACACTGAGATGGTTTTCGTTATTTGACAAATTCTGAATATCTTTTGTAAACTTATGAATTATGTCTTGCTTTTATCTGTATGACCATAAATTACGGAGTAGCATCGCCGCCTCACACCCGCACACACAAAATATTCTTGAATTGCTCATTTGATATCGCAGCCTGTTCATTATTAAAATAAAATACAATAAACCAAACATATAAAACACTACACTGTTCAATTTGAATAGTCTGTAATATAATCTGTGCCATTCATTGCATGACCACTGCCTCACTGTGCTGTTATTATTAGGCTACAGCCTATATTATTACATATTTTTAACCATGCACAAAACATTTAAAAATATTTAATTAAAATATTTAAATTATTTAAACCGAGTTTTGTTCCCTTTCGTTTCATAAGGCCAGCATTTGGACAAAATCTTGTTATAAAAGATGATTGTAGCATAATGGCTATGACTTGACGGCGAGACTCTTTCAGTGGCGAGCAGGGACTTTTTTAACGGGTTATGCTGAGTGATAGGATTAAGAACCCCCCCTCCCCATCGGCTTTTAGGACACCCTCGAAGGGGAACATAGATTACAAATAAGAAACACCGTGGCAGGTGTCGATTTAAAAGTATGCACATTTTTTCAGTGGCGAGCAGTGACTTTTTTAACGGGTTATGCTGAGTGATAGGATTAAGAACCCCCCCTCCCCATCGGCTTTTAGGACACCCTCGAAGGGGAACATAGATTACAAATAAGAAACACCGTGGCAGGTGTCGATTTAAAAGTATGCACATTTCCTACCTTATCTGTAAATGAAATTCATCTCCAATCGTTCTTCTATCATTTCAGGTTTATCCATTGTTAATGGATATAATTATCCATTGTTGAACCGACAGTAACACTGTTTTGTGTTCTTAGTAGTGTTCACCAGACTATAAAATTTCAATAATCCTAAACCTTAATAACTCAACATAACCACTACAGTAATGTTTAAATGCCCATGACAAGCATGTAAAAACCATTAATAACTGAATCATTAGTATTTTATTTCTATTTGAGCTGTACACTGTAAAAAACAAAAAAATCTGTTGAGTCAACTTAAAAAAACGTTACCCACTACACTGACTCAGAAAACACTCCTTACTATTTCCCCCCGACACATTCATGGTAGTTACTTTTGCTGGGGCTTTGCAGCAAGCTTTAGCCTACTGCGTGATCTCTTCCAGCTGCGCTGAAGGCACGCTGCTGCTGGCGGGACACTAAACACCGTCCGAGCCGAGGTCTTGACAGTCAAGGTCTCGTGTTGTTTCCACCAGCGTGGCAAATCTTTTTCATCATCATAATTGATGGATGTCTAAAACAAAAACAAACAAAAATTGATGGAGAAGCCTAAGACAGGCCCAGAGCCCGGCCCGCGTCTCAGACGAAGCCCAGCCCTATAGTGACATAAATAAGATGGGCCCCGCGGGCTGAAATGCAGGGCTCGCCATAATATTTCTTATAGAATCTGTCGATATGTTTTATGTTAATGTCTTGTGATTAAGCTCTGTTTTTGCAACTGAAGATAAGGAAAAATGTGAATTATTCATTGGATCTTAACTAATCGTTAGGCTAAGTAAGAATGTCAAAATGTTTTAAGTTATTACTTATGTAGAGCTGATTTATTTATTTTTTTTATATGCGTTTCTAGCCAATCGTAATTTAAAGTTTATAGAAGCTGTCAATGTGTTTTATACAATTTTTTTTTTGTGTCTGTTTCTGTCTTGTGTCTAATGAATTTAATTTGTAACTAATGAATAAGTGAGAATATTAAGTCATTATTTGATCATGTAGAGAATAATAAAACAAAAGTGAAAAGGTGTGTTTCTAACCAAACTTTAGGTGAACATGCTGAGCGTTCATAATATTTTTATTAGGCCGAATGTTGAAGATCTGTCTATAGCTCAGTTTATGTAACTGAAGAACTGAAAATAAATAAAATGCATAAGTTTGTCATGTCAGTCGTAAATGAACATGCGTGCAATATTTACAGAATGCAATGTTTAGGCTACAGCAGCTCTCAATAAGTTTTCTATAAATAATTTCTTATGTATATGTTGTAACTTAAGATCCTGAGCAAGATGAAATGTTTGTTGTGAGTTTGATAAAATGTTTTAAGTAATAATTTGCTTATGGCAAGCTGAAACAAATATTTATGTAGACATATGCATGTGAGTTTTCAGTGGCGCAATGGGTTTGGTTGGAGGGGGGTGCCGAGCACCCACCGGCGGAAAAAGAAATCGGCGCCTATGAATAAAACTGTTAGCAACCTCAATTTAAATCAGTTTCAAAATGACTAGACCTTGTGAGGAAGACTAATTTGACCCCTAATTGGATCTGGTTATTTCAATTAAATAGGTAAATTTATTGAGGGGTTTGTAAAGGCTATTTATTTACATGCCTGGTCAGATTTACTTGCATATAACAGTTCTCTAGTTCTGGTTTGTTATCATATTGCTTGATCAGTTTCTTATGATCAAATGTGTTATGATACATTTATCATTTTCTTTAGTTTCAGGTTTTTCAGGACTATGGAGGAACGGCGTTTTATACGGCGCCCAAATTTTGCACTGAGGTACCAGAGGCATCATACATATCAGTGGTCCAGTCTACAGCTAAGGCGTAAGCCCAGAGCCTCTCCTCCTTCCAGCCAGCAGTTGCACAAAGGCCTGAACAAGAATAGCTCCACAGCACATATTGAACCCGGCAAAACAGGTTAGCTGCATTGTGCTATATCTGTTAGCATTTTTGTTGCAAATTTGGTTGAACTAAATTTTGCAGTGCATGTATGGACTCTTAACTCTTAACACTAGGTGGTAGTGTCAGTTTACATATTAAAATTCTCAATGAGAGGTAGCATTCTGTGTTTTATTTACTGTTGCTTTACAGAATTTCACTTAAATTTTACTCAGTAATCATTTAATCAATTAATCTGATAATCTTAGAAATGCTTGAAGAAATAAAATAAAAATCCCAAATTAAATTTGTTCTCAATCTCATCCAATATTAAATGCATTTTCTGCTCCACAATAAAACTATAACATATTTTATATATAGCATATTTAAGCATTATCAAATTATTGTAAACTCTAAAAAATGTTGGGTTATTATTTTATTTTATTTTTTACCCAAATGCTAGGTTCAGCTTGTTGGATCAATTTATTGGGTTATATTTAAATATTTTTTACCCAGGTGCTGGGTGGTTTTTCTGTAACTAAGCTGCTGGGTCATTTTTAATGCTGGGTTATTTTTTCTACCCAACCACTGGGTTAAGCCTGTCTCCGTCGAAACAACCTAGCTGCTGATTTACAGTGAGATCACAGGCTTTTTGAGTTCTCTACAGGTTTGGTGCACTTCTTCAGCGAAATAAAGGTTTGTATACATTTTATTTCATTTATAAAGTCTTTGCTGTGCTGTAAATTTTATTATTTTATGCAGTGCAACATAAGGACGAGATGTCAGTCAGCTGCGTCAGCAGTGGTCGTTTCACACGATGGAAACGCCTTTTGCCTGGCATAACATTAGTTTTTATTCGTTATAATTTTATTCTGTTTTATTCATTATAATACTGAGTTGAATTTAATTTGATGTTATGTTCTCTAATCTCAGTACTGTTTGTTTATGGGCAGGTTATAGAGTCAGTCATGGCCAGTGGCGTAACTTAGTAATGACGGGCCCCAGTGCAGGCTATTACGACGGGCCCCCTGGGTGCACGGTTATGAAACACATACAAACACACAGCGCTCGTGAAGAGAACACATATAAGCGAATTTGTGCCTACCCAACTTAATTTAGACCAATTAAAATCAGTATCTTATCTGTTTCTTATATTAAATTAAAAAAAAAACATATGTTACAAAAAAATGTATGGTAACATTTTATTTTAAGGTCTCTTAACTAGTTGCTTATTAGCATACATATTACTAGAATATTAGCCATTTATTAGCACACGCAGGAATCATGGCAACCGCTCTCCGAGAGGCAAGACGCAAGAGAGTTTGCAACCCCACCACTTTTTGCAACATCTTGCGGCACGCACGGCTGTACCTAACAGAAGGAAACATCTCCATTCGATTAGAAATTCATTGGTCTGTGTTAAATAACAGGCAAGCTATCGCTGAAATGAGTTATTGAGAGTGCTCGTTACAGCTGTTATCAGTTCTCTCTTGGCACTCGTGCACAATGCGCAGCCTTCACACAGACGACCGAGCGCTTCGTTCTATAGAATTATTATTATATATATATATATATATATATATATATATATATATATAATACATCATGGTATATATAGCATATAAATGTCTTCCAGTTTTGTTCTGCTGCATTAAAAGGTCAGATTTAAATTACAATTCTACAATTAAAATTCAGGAATTCTCATTTAAATTCTGAATAATTCATGTGCATGCAGACGTGCATGTCTGTTTTTTTTTTTTTTAGTTGGCTAAAAATCAGATGTGGTATGTTGAGAAGATTTTCCTCCCCCTCCATCTCACGGTTATGTGCTTGGTGACTCACTGGTTGTGTACGTGTTGCTTAAAAGTGGGATATGAGAGAAAATGTGTGTGTCTATGTGTGTGAGTGTCAGAGACCTGAAGGTGTTCTTGTATGTATGTGAGAGAGAGAGAGAGAGAGAGAGATTGGTCACATTTGTATGGATTAAAGCATCCAGGCCCACCATCAGAAAATAAAACAACCCATGTTGTGAGGCAGATTTTCCAAATTACACTACACAGATTTTCTTACAGAAACCTCTCTCTCTCCCCCCCCTTTCTTTTCCCTTTTCACCTTGCCCTTACTTTTTTATAGACATTTCTCGGCCATCCTCTGGAAACAGACCATCACTGCCATCCACAGTAAGAGACCAGAAACTCCTTGCTTTGTACCATTATGATCATTCTCAAATGAATGTTTTTGGGTCAATACAAGTTTTACTCTGTATTAACAAAATATGTTATATATGTGTGTGTGTTGAATAGGGATGCACCGATACCACTTTTTCCAGTACTCGCCCGATACCGATACTTTTTGGTACTTGCCGATACCGAGTACCGATACAGATAATTTTATTGCATTTGTACATTTTTTTAATATTGGGTACAGAAACCAAAAGAGTATGTATAATGTTAGTTGGTTAACTTCATTTATCAAATAGATACAGTCAAACCTAAATTTATTCAGACACCTTCAACATTTCTCACATTATCACAGTGACCCCTTGTAGTCTCCTGGGCATGCTGTCACCCAGCTTCATGCAGACCTGAACTTCAATGTTTTTTCCCAGACTCGGTCTGAATAATTTTTGGTCCCAAATTTGTATCACCTTTACTGGTAGTCCACTGTATGAGGAATTTTTGGGTATGATTTGTCACAGTTTACTTTATTTTGCTATCCTCACTTACATAAATGAACTCTCCTTTCTGCTGTCTGTTGTTCTGTTGTCGGTGTTTCTTTGTTTGAATATGGCACTTATCACATGCTGTGCCATGTGATAAGCAGTAAATACCAGTATCGGTATCGGTGCATCCCTAGTGTTGAATATGATTGACTGAGCAGAATGCCAAAAGTGCTGATGCTTAGTCTAATAGCACTAGGAAATTGTTTTTATCACGCTGCTTCTCTGTGTTTGCATGTTCCACACTGTAACATAGAAGTAGCTTACAACTAGAGTGTGATACATTTGCAGCATTGAGTTTATTGGGCGAAGCAAAAAAAGCATCATAATACAGGCAAAGATTGACAGTAGGAACACTGTAACGTATACAGGGACGAGACAGAGCAAGCACAGTTTAATTTGAAACACCAACACAGATAATCCAAACTCGAAACAATTGTGGACAAACCACAGACAGGAGCCAGGAGAGCAATCAGAAGACAAAACACATACAGAAAACAATAACTGACAAAACACAACTGAAACACAGGAGTATATATACATAGGTTAACCAGGAATGATGAGGGACAGGTTTAGGTGATAAGTTGGCATGGTAAATAATAAGGGTTGCTATGGTAACAAACAAGGCAGTAAGGCAAACTGGGACAGGAACTGAACAAAGGAAGTGAAGAGGGAAACAATAGGAACAGAAACACATTACATGAGTCTTAAAAAAAAAGAGGGACAAATACAAATATTCAAGCAATAATCAAAAATGTAAATCAATAAATAATTCACTCAACCCATTCATTCATGAACTGATTCATGCTGGATTGGAAGACTACTACTGTGGGTTATTCTGAGATGTGCAAAGGATGATTTTGCTGTGGCTTTGGAACTGTTTTCATTTGCAAATAGACACACAGGAGCTAGCAATATGGTTTCCAAAATGTAAGGTAGGGGAGCGCGGGGCACAAAGTAACGTGGGGTAAGTTGTATCACACGAAGTTTAAATATTTCCACACATGCTAGCATAACCAAATTTTCAGCATTTACTAGTTACCATATCAACATTATACAGAGAAAAAAAGTGCACCAAAATTCAAATGTTTTTTGAAGATATCGCTGAACATTTATTTTAACATAGTAAAATTATATTTCTGGCTTAATACATTTTTCATCTCAGTTTTTATTACTCATTTAAAATGAGACAAATCTGCTATTATTTTAATCTCCAATCTGTTATTTATCAGTTTAGGTTATTTTTAAATGCTTCGCTAACTATCAGAAGACAGTAACCGGTTTTAAATTCCAGTTGCGCAGATGGGGCATGTTGTAACACTGCGTTACAATGTGCCCTGCCGTGCTATTCTATGACATTAGCGATGTAATTCACACTATTTACTTTAATAAATTTTAATGATAAACGACGAGAAACAGGTGAATAAATACTGACAGTCAATGTTTAATGTTAAGAAATTATTATTTCAAGACATGTAAAGCATTTTGGCTTGTTTATGTGGGCAATCCCAAGCATGGTTGCAATGTGTTCATTGTCAAATTCCAAAATCTGATTATTTTTAATTCTTAAATAACGCCATTATTTTATTTGAAATAAATAATTTTATTTTATTGACAAAATATTTTAGTTTGTCTTGTATATTTTTTTCATGCGATCAGATAACATTTTAAGCTGTCATATGATCATGTTACAACGTGCCCCTCAGATGTTACAATGTACCCCACCTACGGGGCATGTTGTCACATTTCACTTCCAATTATTTTTAATTCTTAAATAACGCCATTATTTTATTTGAAATAAATAATTTTATTTTATTGACAAAATATTTTAGTTTGTCTTGTATATTTTTTTCATGCGATCAGATAACATTTTAAGCTGTCCTATGGTCATGTTACAACGTGCCCCTCAGCTGTTACAATGTACCCCACCTATGGGGCATGTTGTCACATGTCACTTCCAATTTTTGAGGGTAAATAAAGAAAAACGTGTACACTGTAATTATGAAATAAAGCGACATATTTGTACTAGACAAGTGTGAAATTACTGTGGTTAAAAAAAATATACTCTGAACCCCATGTGGATTTACACAAACTGAGAAAGTCAAAAAGTGTTACTTTGTGCCCCGCTCTCCCCTACTCAATATTAACTTTATTGAACCAATGTTTTCAAGACAACATCATACATAGAACTGTGCTTTTGTTCTGGATATCAGCACAGCTGTGATTATGGGCAAATAACAGTCATGCTAATATTCAAAAGAACAGAACTCTAGCCTGTGTAATATTGTTTAAATATATAGGCTTTAAAAGCTCCTTACTTTACTCTTGTGACAATTCGTTCTGCATTCCTTCACAACCCAGCTCCACTATTATGTCAATATTATTTACTTGTTTGAGGAAGCCAGCATAATAATAATTTGCAACAGACCTTCAGACTTTTATGATTTAGTGAGTTATATAATTTCAACTTGATCAGGCTTATGATTTTCTTAAAGAAAACAGTTAAAACTCTAGCAATCTGCTAAAATATACTATCAAAATGCTAGCAATGTGCTAAAACATGCTAGCAACATTCTAGCAGTTTAGACATGCTAACAGCTCGGTATCCTAGCAACAAATTAAATCATACTATCAATATGTTAAAATATGCTAGTAATGTGCTAAAAATATTAGTGATGTGCATAACATGTTAGCAACTTCTAGAAACAAGTTAAAATGTTAGCAACATGCTATAAGCTACTACCACAAGAAACTTGCTAGAAGCATTTTAGTAATGCTAAGATATGCTAGTAAAATGCTATAACACCTTAGTAAAATGCTAGCTGTCATGGCTTTGCCAGGCTCCACCCTCACTCCCTCACAGCGATCACAATCTCCAGATTACTGGATTGCACGCACCTGTTCCCAGGCACTACACCACTCAGCCACGGAGTATAAGCACGCACATCTCAGTCACTCGTTGTCTGGTCTTGCTTGTGACTAAGGACTACTTACCTCCAAGTGATATCCCCATTGTCAACAGCATAGTTTCCTTGCTCCATCTTCGTGGGTTCCCTGATTCCCTTCCAAGTCTGTATAGTCACTGCCATCTAGTGATAATTAAATGAAGCTTTGTGAACTACCAAGGCTTTGCTCTAAACTGTATCACAAAAGGGTTCATTATCTGATTCTTTGTTTTATTTATCCCAGCACCGGGCCCTGAGACAAGAACCAAGGTTTCCTCCACATGTCCAAGGAACGTAGGCATCGCGCGTGACCTTGATCATACGAAACGGGTTTCCCCTTGGGGAGAACCCATTGGTCTTGAGTCACCACTGTAGGGGTCTCATGTACAGCAGGCCAAGGGGTATCATGTTGGACGCAGCTGCCATCAGACCCAGCAGTCTCTGAAACTGCTTGACAGTGAGTGACCGGCCTTCTCTGACTCTCGCGACTGCGGTGAGGATCGACTTGATCCGAGCAGGAGACATACGTGCCTGCATTGTGGTCGAATCCCACACCATGCCCAGATAAGTGGTTCTCTGTAGTGGAGAAAGCACACTTTTCTTGGTGTTAAGTCTTAACCCCAGCTCTTTCGTGTGAGCGAGAATGACATCTCGATGTAGAACCGCCATGTGCTCTGATTGTCGATGTGGTTGAGTTGTGAAAGTGTGGGGTGAGAGTGCAAGGCCAAAGGAAGAACCGGTATTGGTAGGCTTTTGCCCCCAAAAGCAAACCTCATTAACTTCCTATGATGAGGAAGGATGCCCTTCATCCTTCCTCGGAATGGTAAAGTACCGGCTGTAGGACCCAGACACTGCTGTGCGAGGAGGGACCACCTCGATGGTCTCCGTCCTCAGAGAGTGTCTACTTCTGTTCCATTACCAGAGCCTGCTCGGGGCCCACCAGGGTGGGAAAGGCCCCGTTGAATTGAGGCGGAGGAGAACCGAACTGGATTCGGTGCCCTCTCACTACAGTGTGCAGGACCCACTGAGACACGTTTGGCAGTAGTTTTCACGCTGTCAAATAGTCTACTAAGGGAATCTATCTCTCGAGACTGACCTCTGGTGTAACCAGAGTGGCTAGCTCAGTGCCTTGAAGCAGCGGACCTGCAGGGGACGACCGTACTAGCTGCTCTAGAGACCTCCGTGGAGGTCGCGAGCCTCTTAGCACCGCTACGTTTCCGGGCGGTAACTGAGAGAAGCGCTCGCCGGAGACCGCTGCGCCCTGAAGCACCGTAGGTGGCAGGGTTGGCAG